>NC_134487.1:263827852-263842852 GCF_040206685.1 Ascaphus truei | reverse complement strand
GAGAGAGAGTGTGTCTGTCTGAGAGAGTGAGAGAGAGAGTGTGTCTGTCTGAGAGAGTGAGAGAGAGAGTGTGTCTGTCTGAGAGAGTGAGAGAGAGAGTGTGTCTGTCTGAGAGAGTGAGAGAGAGAGTGTGTCTGTCTGAGAGAGTGAGAGAGAGAGTGTGTCTGTCTGAGAGAGTGAGAGAGAGAGTGTGTCTGTCTGAGAGAGTGAGAGAGAGAGTGTGTCTGTCTGAGAGAGTGAGAGAGAGAGTGTGTCTGTCTGAGAGAGTGAGAGAGAGTGTGTCTGTCTGAGAGAGTGAGAGAGAGTGTGTCTGTCTGAGAGAGTGAGAGAGAGTGTGTCTGTCTGAGAGAGTGAGAGAGAGTGTGTCTGTCTGAGAGAGTGAGAGAGAGTGTGTCTGTCTGAGAGAGTGAGAGGTAGAGTGTCTGTCTGAGAGAGTGAGAGGTAGAGTGTCTGTCTGAGAGAGGTAGAGTGTCTGTCTGAGAGAGGTAGAGTGTCTGTCTGAGAGAGGTAGAGTGTCTGTCTGAGAGAGGTAGAGTGTCTGTCTGAGAGAGGTAGAGTGTCTGTTCTGAGAGAGGTAGAGTGTCTGTCTGAGAGTGGTAGAGTGTCTGTCTGAGAGAGGTAGAGTGTCTGTCTGAGAGAGGTAGAGTGTCTGTCTGAGAGAGGTAGAGTGTCTGTCTGAGAGAGGTAGAGTGTCTGTCTGAGAGAGGTAGAGTGTCTGTCTGAGAGAGGTAGAGTGTCTGTCTGAGAGAGGTAGAGTGTCTGTCTGAGAGAGGTAGAGTGTCTGTCTGAGAGAGGTAGAGTGTCTGTCTGAGAGAGGTAGAGTGTCTGTCTGAGAGAGGTAGAGTGTCTGTCTGAGAGAGGGTAGAGTGTCTGTCTGAGAGAGGTAGAGTGTCTGTCTGAGAGAGGTAGAGTGTCTGTCTGAGAGAGGTAGAGTGTCTGTCTGAGAGAGGTAGAGTGTCTGTCTGAGAGAGGTAGAGTGTCTGTCTGAGAGAGGTAGAGTGTCTGTCTGAGAGAGGTAGAGTGTCTGTCTGAGAGAGGTAGAGTGTCTGTCTGAGAGAGGTAGAGTGTCTGTCTGAGAGAGGTAGAGTGTCTGTCTGAGAGAGGTAGAGTGTCTGTCTGAGAGAGGTAGAGTGTCTGTCTGAGAGAGGTAGAGTGTCTGTCTGAGAGAGGTAGAGTGTCTGTCAGAGAGAGGTAGAGTGTCTGTCAGAGAGAGGTAGAGTGTCTGTCTGAGAGAGGTAGAGTGTCTGTCTGAGAGAGGTAGAGTGTCTGTCAGAGAGAGGTAGAGTGTCTGTCTGAGAGAGGTAGAGTGTCTGTCTGAGAGAGGTAGAGTGTCTGTCTGAGAGAGGTAGAGTGTCTGTCTGAGAGAGGTAGAGTGTCTGTCAGAGAGAGGTAGAGTGTCTGTCAGAGAGAGGTAGAGTGTCTGTCAGAGAGGGTAGAGTGTCTGTCAGAGAGAGGTAGAGTGTCTGTCAGAGAGAGGTAGAGTGTCTGTCAGAGAGAGGTAGAGTGTCTGTCAGAGAGAGGTAGAGTGTCTGTCAGAGAGAGGTAGAGTGTCTGTCAGAGAGAGGTAGAGTGTCTGTCAGAGAGAGAGAGAGTGTCTGTCAGAGAGAGAGAGAGTGTCTGTCAGAGAGAGAGAGTGTCTGTCTGAGAGAGAGAGTGTCTGTCTGAGAGAGAGAGTGTCTGTCTGAGAGAGAGAGTGTCTGTCTGAGAGAGAGAGTGTCTGTCTGAGAGAGAGAGAGTGTCTGTCTGAGAGAGAGAGTGTCTGTCTGAGAGAGAGAGTGTCTGTCTGAGAGAGAGAGTGTCTGTCTGAGAGAGAGAGTGTCTGTCTGAGAGAGAGAGTGTCTGTCTGAGAGAGAGTGTCTGTCTGAGAGAGAGTGTCTGTCTGAGAGAGAGTGTTGTTGAGAGAGAGTGTCTGTCTGAGAGAGAGAGTGTCTGTCTGAGAGAGAGAGTGTCTGTCTGAGAGAGAGAGTGTCTGTCTGAGAGAGAGAGTGTCTGTCTGAGAGAGAGAGTGTCTGTCAGAGAGAGTGTCTGTCAGAGAGAGTGTCTGTCAGAGAGAGTGTCTGTCAGAGAGAGTGTCTGTCAGAGAGAGTGTCTGTCTGAGAGAGTGTCTGTCTGAGAGAGAGAGTGTCTGTCTGAGAGAGAGAGTGTCTGTCTGAGAGAGAGTGTGTCTGTCTGAGAGAGAGTGTGTCTGTCTGAGAGAGTGTGTCTGTCTGTGAGAGAGAGTGTCTGTCTGTGAGAGAGAGTGTCTGTCTGTGAGAGAGAGTGTCTGTCTGTGAGAGTGTCTGTCTGTGAGAGTGTCTGTCTGTGAGAGAGAGTGTCTGTGAGAGAGAGTGTCTGTCTGTGAGAGAGAGTGTCTGTCTGTGAGAGAGAGTGTCTGTCTGTGAGAGAGAGTGTCTGTCTGTGAGAGAGAGTGTCTGTCTGTGAGAGAGAGTGTCTGTCTGTGAGAGAGAGTGTCTGTCTGTGAGAGAGAGTGTCTGTCTGTGAGAGAGAGTGTCTGTCTGTGAGAGAGAGTGTCTGTCTGTGAGAGAGAGTGTCTGTCTGTGAGAGAGAGTGTCTGTCTGTGAGAGAGAGTGTCTGTCTGTGAGAGAGAGTGTCTGTCTGTGAGAGAGAGTGTCTGTCTGTGAGAGAGAGTGTCTGTCTGTGAGAGAGAGTGTCTGTCTGTGAGAGAGAGTGTCTGTCTGTGAGAGAGAGTGTCTGTCTGTGAGAGAGAGTGTCTGTCTGTGAGAGAGAGTGTCTGTCTGTGAGAGAGAGTGTCTGTCTGTGAGAGAGAGTGTCTGTCTGTGAGAGAGAGTGTCTGTCTGTGAGAGAGAGTGTCTGTCTGTGAGAGAGAGTGTCTGTCTGTGAGAGAGAGTGTCTGTCTGTGAGAGAGAGTGTCTGTCTGTGAGAGAGAGTGTCTGTCTGAGAGAGAGAGTGTCTGTCTGAGAGAGAGAGTGTCTGTCTGAGAGAGAGAGTGTCTGTCTGAGAGAGAGAGTGTCTGTCAGAGAGAGTGTCTGTCAGAGAGAGTGTCTGTCAGAGAGAGTGTCTGTCAGAGAGAGTGTCTGTCAGAGAGAGTGTCTGTCTGAGAGAGAGAGTGTCTGTCTGAGAGAGAGAGTGTCTGTCTGAGAGAGAGTGTGTCTGTCTGAGAGAGTGTGTCTGTCTGAGAGAGTGTGTCTGTCTGTGAGAGAGAGTGTCTGTCTGTGAGAGAGAGTGTCTGTCTGTGAGAGAGAGTGTCTGTCTGTGAGAGTGTCTGTCTGTGAGAGTGTCTGTCTGTGAGAGAGAGTGTCTGTGAGAGAGAGTGTCTGTCTGTGAGAGAGAGTGTCTGTCTGTGAGAGAGAGTGTCTGTCTGTGAGAGAGAGTGTCTGTCTGTGAGAGAGAGTGTCTGTCTGTGAGAGAGAGTGTCTGTCTGTGAGAGAGAGTGTCTGTCTGTGAGAGAGAGTGTCTGTCTGTGAGAGAGAGTGTCTGTCTGTGAGAGAGAGTGTCTGTCTGTGAGAGAGAGTGTCTGTCTGTGAGAGAGAGTGTCTGTCTGTGAGAGAGAGTGTCTGTCTGTGAGAGAGAGTGTCTGTCTGTGAGAGAGAGTGTCTGTCTGTGAGAGAGAGTGTCTGTCTGTGAGAGAGAGTGTCTGTCTGTGAGAGAGAGTGTCTGTCTGTGAGAGAGAGTGTCTGTCTGTGAGAGAGTGTCTGTCTGTGAGAGAGAGTGTCTGTCTGTGAGAGAGAGTGTCTGTCTGTGAGAGAGAGTGTCTGTCTGTGAGAGAGAGTGTCTGTCTGTGAGAGAGAGTGTCTGTCTGTGAGAGAGAGTGTCTGTCTGTGAGAGAGAGTGTCTGTCTGTGAGAGAGAGTGTCTGTCTGTGAGAGAGAGTGTCTGTCTGTGAGAGAGAGTGTCTGTCTGTGAGAGAGAGTGTCTGTCTGTGAGAGAGAGTGTCTGTCTGTGAGAGAGAGTGTCTGTCTGTGAGAGAGAGTGTGTCTGTGAGAGAGAGTGTGTCTGTGAGAGAGTGTGTCTGTGAGAGAGAGTGTGTCTGTGAGAGAGAGTGTGTCTGTGAGAGAGAGTGTGTCTGTGAGAGAGAGTGTGTCTGTGAGAGAGAGTGTGTCTGTGAGAGAGTGTGTCTGTCTGTGAGAGAGTGTGTCTGTCTGTGAGAGAGTGTGTCTGTCTGTGAGAGAGTGTCTGTCTGTGAGAGAGAGTGTCTGTCTGTGAGAGAGAGTGTCTGTCTGTGAGAGAGAGTGTCTGTCTGTGAGAGAGAGTGTCTGTCTGTGAGAGAGTGTCTGTCTGTGAGAGAGAGTGTCTGTCTGTGAGAGAGAGTGTCTGTCTGTGAGAGAGAGTGTCTGTCTGTGAGAGAGAGTGTCTGTCTGTGAGAGAGTGTCTGTCTGTGAGAGAGAGTGCCTGTCTGTGAGAGAGAGTGCACGGATCTCATGCCTTTCCTCCCTCCCTGAGAGAGTGTGTCTGAGAGAGAGAGAGAGAGAGAGAGAGAGAGAGAGAGAGTGAGTGATGTCAGAGAGAGAGAGAGAGAGAGTGTGAGGTCAGAGAGAGAGAGAGAGTGAGGTCAGAGAGAGAGAGAAAGAGAGAGTGAGGTCAGAGAGAGAGAGAGAGAGAGAGTGAGGTCAGAGAGAGAGAGAGAGAGAGAGAGAGTGAGGTCAGAGAGAGAGAGAGAGAGAGTGAGGTCAGAGAGAGAGAGAGAGAGAGAGTGAGGTCAGAGAGAGAGAGAGAGAGAGAGTGAGGTCAGAGAGAGAGAGAGAGAGAGAGTGAGGTCAGAGAGAGAGAGTGAGGTCAGAGAGAGAGAGTGAGGTCAGAGAGAGAGAGAGTGAGGTCAGAGAGAGAGAGTGAGATCAGAGAGAGAGAGTGAGATCAGAGAGAGAGAGAGTGAGGTCAGAGAGAGTGAGAGAGTGAGATCAGAGAGAGAGTGAGAGAGTGAGGTCAGAGAGAGAGAGAGAGAGAGAGAGAGAGAGAGTGGGGTCAGAGAGAGAGAGTGAGGTCAGAGAGAGAGAGAGAGAGAGAGAGTGAGGTCAGAGAGAGAGAGAGAGAGAGTGAGGTGAGAGAGAGAGAGAGGTCAGAGAGAGAGAGAGTGAGTTCAGAGAGAGAGAGTGAGGTCAGAGAGAGAGAGAGTGAGGTCAGAGAGAGAGAGAGAGTGAGGTCAGAGAGAGAGAGGTCAGAGAGAGAGAGAGAGAGTGAGGTCAGAGAGAGAGAGTGAGGTCAGAGAGTGAGAGAGTGAGGTCTGAGAGAGAGAGAGGTCTGAGAGAGAGAGAGAGAGAGCGTGAGGTCAGAGAGAGAGAGTGAGGTCAGAGAGAGAGTGATGTCAGAGAGAGAGAGAGATGTCTGAGAGAGAGAGAGAGAGAGAGAGAGAGAGAGAGTGTGAGGTCTGAGAGAGAGAGAGAGAGAGAGAGAGAGTGAGGTCAGAGAGAGAGAGAGTGAGGTCAGAGAGAGAGAGAGTGAGGTCAGAGAGAGAGAGAGAGTGAGGTCAGAGAGAGAGAGAGAGTGAGGTCAGAGAGAGAGAGAGAGTGAGGTCAGAGAGAGAGAGAGTGAGGTCAGAGAGAGAGAGTGAGGTCAGAGAGAGAGAGAGTGAGGTCAGAGAGAGAGAGAGTGAGGTCAGAGAGAGAGAGAGTGAGGTCAGAGAGAGAGAGAGTGAGGTCAGAGAGAGAGAGAGTGAGGTCAGAGAGAGAGAGAGAGAGTGAGGTCAGAGAGAGAGAGAGAGAGTGAGGTCAGAGAGAGAGAGAGTGAGGTCAGAGAGAGAGAGAGTGAGGTCAGAGAGAGAGAGTGAGGTCAGAGAGAGAGAGAGTGAGGTCAGAGAGAGAGAGTGAGGTCAGAGAGAGAGAGTGAGGTCAGAGAGAGAGAGTGAGGTCAGAGAGAGAGAGTGGGGTCAGAGAGAGAGTGAGGTCAGAGAGAGAGAGTGAGGTCAGAGAGAGAGAGAGTGAGGTCAGAGAGAGAGAGAGAGAGAGAGAGAGAGAGAGAGAGGTCAGAGAGAGAGAGTGAGGTCAGAGAGAGAGTGAGGTCAGAGAGAGAGTGAGGTCAGAGAGAGAGTGAGGTCAGAGAGAGAGAGAGAGAGAGAGAGAGAGAGTGAGGTCAGAGAGAGAGAGAGAGGTCAGAGAGTGAGGTCAGAGAGTGAGGTCAGAGAGAGAGTGAGGTCAGAGAGAGAGAGTGAGGTCAGAGAGAGTGAGAGTGTGTGAGAGAGTGAGAGTGTGTGAGAGTGTCTGAGAGTGTCTGAGAGACACCAACTGCGCACTGCAACTGTTAGGTATGTATATACACCTTTGTTTTTACTTTGGGAGCCTTGAAAAAATTCTGATTGCCTTGGGGAGCCTTGAACCGAAAAAGTTTGGGAACCACTGCTTTAACCCTTTCCTGATTGGGGATGTCAAGCAGGCAGTGAAACGGCTGTGAGTTGGACAAACGAAAACACCATTGTAAAGTAGGTTTATGCTTTTATTCATTTAAAATGTGATGGCCATTATCAATCGTTTGCTGCTTCTCCTGAATTACTAATGGTTTGTAATGGCTCTCACTTGAGACGACAGATGAGGATTCAAAAGTCAATGACAAACAGGGTATGCTGAGTTTGCCACAATAAATTGTATCAACTTGCAAATAAAACTAGAGAGGCACAAATGCCATGTTGAATTGTCCGATTCTACTTGACACCATAATACAGGTAGACAGCAGAGCCAATGAGAATGACAGCCAAGAAAAAGAGAACAGTCAGCTGCAGTTGGAACAGTATGAAAGATAAAAGTCCATTTACAAGCATGGAAAAAGAAATGATGAACAGCCTGGTGATGTTACTGCTGTGTTTCATTACAGCAGACATGATCAAGCCATTCAGAGCCTGGCTGCCAATGATTACCAACACCCAAATGGAGAATCCATCGAAAAAACGACTGTTGAGACCGCTTGTTACATACGCAATCAAGTTCATCACTATGCCAAAGGAGTACAAGAAAATGTTCTGCATATTCAGTGGTATATTCTGAGTCTTTAGAATGATCTCTGTGTAAACAGCAGATACTCCAGAGATGAGGCAGTACAGAAGCATTAACAGCAGGCCTGGTAGGGTGATGTAGAGATGAATGTCTGAAGGAACATTCTCTAGATCCTGAATACCACCATAGCTATAGAATACCCCAGCAGCCATGAGCAAGAACAGAGCAAACCACTTGTTGATGGAGAGTCTTTGGCGGAGGAAGAAGCTGTACAACAGAGCAGTGCTGACAATTTTTAGGTTACTCAAGACTTGGAAACTGCTAGGATCCATAAATTGTTGCATATGAACTACCAAGTTGTTGTTAGCACAGTAAAGAAAAGCAGGCAGAGCATAAGGAACAGCAAGGCGCCATGACAAAGGTACTTCCAGGGATTTCCGATCCCAGATCAGAAGCAGCAGAGAGGACACTGTGAGCTTTGACAACTCAATCATAAGGACAACAGAGGATGAGCTGAAGGGAATCTGTCCATCCTCTTTGCACAGGAAAATAAGAGGAGCGTGAGACCCATACATGATTACAGACAGTATTAGCATTAGTCCCCATAAAATTCGCCTGAGCTTTTGACCAACAGAAGAATGCAAAGGCTCATCTGGACCAACATTATTAATAGTAAACATTCCTGCTAAATCAGTGATTCATAGCCAAGTCTGGACGTGGATGTGTCATTTTTTTATACCAAATTTAATTTATTCATACAGAGACCTGGTTAAAATGCTTGCGTATAATAGAATACAGAAATCAAGTACTAGACTCAGACAGCAATTAAATAAGCAACATTAGCATAATATATAATACTCATGCTTAAACCTATGATTTGTCCGCAATATTTCCATCTGTGACGTTGGCATCAGAAAACAAAGATATAGAATTCCAGTTTCACCTAGTTTGCAATGCTATTTAAAATTAACTCAAGTAAAAAAAGACAATGTAAGATGAAAGCATCAGACTGTCCTGTAAGAGCAATTCCCAGCAACAAATAAGATCTTCACCGCTTGCAAGATTGCTCGCCAACCATTTCATTTGATCAAAAAACACTTAATATTGCATCAAGACCAGTAAAAACCAGAGTAACCCCTATAACGAGTTATCAGGCCTGCTGAAGAAACTGAGCCAACTTCCAGACCCAGTTGATATAAATTGCATACGCAGTGATATACTGTGCAATTTAAGAGGCACCTAATCCCATATATAGTCCAAGTAGAGCACTTAAAGCATGAAAGAAGAAGTTATTGGAGTGTAAGCATTTTCTTTCCAGTCTAGTCGGGCCCCTTTCTTAATGAGCCAAGGTAGTCTTTGATGGTCTTCTCCACATTTGGCACAGCGTAGCTCTGGGCTGCATAGATCCCAGTGCAAGTTCCGACCACAAACCCCATCACAGCGGAGGACCTGAGTTTGGCAACGACATAACCAGCCAGGAATCCTTTCAGGAATGGGGAGCTTAGAAATGACCCTTCCTGAAAACAACAGAGGAGTCTCAATATGACATCAACATAGATCATCAACAGGAACTAGTGTATGCCAAGGGAACATTACGGGTTGACCACAAACATATAAAACAATTGGAAAAGCTGGAAATAGGCATCCCTCTATAATATTAAATACATAGTCACACTTAAGATATTTTGCAAGTGCAATAAAGAACAACTCCAAATAACACCTCAATTATTTTCATTATTGTTACAGAATTTAAGATTTAATGGATGTGCACATTTGAGTGAATAAGCCATATATAAATACTGCACATTATACAGTAAGGTTTGGCAATAACAATGTCCCACAATAACAATACTTCTATATGTATTGTAATAAATCTGTTCAGCAGTGTAAAAAAAAACAAAAAGGCATTATTAGCTGCTTGAATTCATTCCAATTTTTTCCATAACGGATGTTAAAAATAAACTGGCATTTCATTTAACATTTATTACACATAAAACACGTTTCTAAATAAGTAACTGTTTAACATAAACAAAACCCTGTTACTAACCTTATCCCGTAACATCAAAGTAAGGGGTGGGGTAAGTACCGAGAGGAAGGGGGCAAATTGATCGTGGAGTGAAGGAGGGCTTGTGCTAGAACATTACCACTCTGTGTATACCCCTAACACAGCAATTCCAAACAACGCATCCAATCTTTATACTCAAGGTATGTAGAGGTAATATCATTGGTGATAAACTGTTTCTATAGCATTGCTTCAGTGACTAAATAAGATGAGGTTTACCTGAGTTACTCCAGCATGGACCTCTTTCTCCACCTTGCGTTGTAGCCCCTCCAGCTGACCCTTCAGAAAGGCGAGATCCTTCAGCTTTGACGAACCCTGAGAAACACAAAGATTGCATACATGGTAGGCTGTAATCTGCAATACTAGCACTTCTGGAAAATACTTATTCCTTTTGCCAATGTTTTAATGTGACAACTGCATGGCTCCATCTTCTACTAACCGTACATTGGCAATCAAGAGGTTATTGCAAATAATGCAGAGCATCTACTGCAGATGCACAATGTGCCAACACACATTCTGACTTCAGAGCTACTGGATATGAACATGATTGATTCCTGTCCCCCACTGTCCTGAGCCGTAGATGCGATCAGGAACATAGTGTTGTAGGGAGAGAACAAGGACGCCTGCTCGTGCTCTTCTCAAAATGGCACGAAAGGCACATTAGAGCAGGAGTGCACGGCTGTTACAGAGGCCCCGCGCTTCCCCGAAGCAATTTTAAATAAATGCCGGGGATCGAGCGAGGCCTTTGTAACTTTTCCCCTAGCTGGAGTTCCAGCGACACGTCTCCATGGCAACCGGCGTCAAATGACGCTGCATGGGTCAAGTGCATGGCAACGTGACATGATCCTCTGCGTCATTCGACGCCGGAGCTGTGCAGGGAGGGGGAGCGCAAGCCGGAGGGGAGAGGAGACAGGGGGGTGCATGTAGGTAAGTTTGCGCACCCTTGCTATAGAGATTAAGAAAGAAAAAGTATGTAAATCAGCAAAATCGCACCGGCTCCTGTTCAGGATTTATGAACAAAAACATAAACAAGGAAAACACACCGGTGATTTCCCTGAAGCAGTATGGTGCTATTTGGTCAATTGGAATAAGAAGGTGCCCCCTACAACAGGACAGTAAGGCCGCATTTATAGTGGGCGCGCGCCAGTCGCTCGAACGCTCATAGGGTTTGCGCGACAGAGAGGTGTCACAAGGCCGGTTCGCCCTCATTGGCTGAACCACTCACGTGACGTGGCCATTGCGCAAAAAGAATCATTTATCTTTTAAAAAATCTGCTGCGCAGTCGCTGTGCATCGCTCGCGTACCCCATGGGCTATAGAGAAAAGGTCTGTTGTTCGCATGGCGCGTGCAGTCGCACCCACTATAATCGCGGCCTTAGGCCGAGTCCCCGCTGGCACTGAGCGCACTCATGCTTGGAGAGCGCTCCAAGCATGAGCGCCGGGTGCCCTGTCATTTACGTGCGCGTGGGGGCATTGAGCGCGCTGGAAAGTTCGATTTTTTTTTTACATAAGCACTGAGCGCCGGTGCACGCGTGTGCCCGCGGACTTACATATATCTGTAAATGTAAGTAACCGCAGCAAGCGCCACCCGCTCAGCGCTAGCGGGGACGCAGCCTTAGGCCGAGTCCAGGGTCAGTGCCGTGCTGACGCATGTCAGTGAGCTCCTGCAGCCGCAATGAGAGCGGCTTTAGCAGGGGATCGCGGACGCTTCCGCTGCCGTGCGGAGGTGTAGCTGTTAAATATTTTTTAGTTTGAGCGCTCACGGGAATGCAGGGCCGGTCACGTGAGCGGTTCGCCCAATGAGGGTGAACCAGCTCCGTGACGTCACTGGCCCGCCCCCGACGGCGCGGGAACTAAGGCCAGGGAAAGCACCCGCTTTCCCTCAGCGCGCCTCCGCACGGCTGCAGTCACCATGGACTCAGCCTAAGTCACAGAAGAGAAGGACAAAAACAGGAGACCGAGGGGGCAGTCACAGCAGACCGATACAATCACAGGAGACATAGGGGCCACACACACCCAGGCTCCTGACACCATTTACCATTGGCTCCTGCTGCTGGGTAATGCAGCCAATCAGGCTGTAGGAAACTACCCAGCCCCCTAGCAACGGCTCTGCTTTTTCCCTGCTCTGGGGGAAAAGGGAGCACCTTTCTGAAATATGTTTGAGTAGCTTTAAAACGGCAGCGGTTCATTTTTTATTTAGGATACAGATGAAAGTAGCGGAATGTGAATGAAATACGTGTGGAATTTATGTTTATTAAAATGTGTTCAATTATAACTTTTTATAAACACTAATGCTAAAAAACAAACATGTAAGTAAAATTATAAATGGTATTTAAAATGCAAAGTCAATTTATTCAACAAAAAGATTGAAGGGAAAAAAGTCTATGAAAAACTAAGAATCACCAATTAGCAAATGGCAACAATATAAATAATTGTACAGTATATGTGGAAATAAACAGTGTATTGGCTGTCAGCTGCCCTGCTCCACATGTTGACTAATATCAATTCCAGACTAGGATTGTCATCCATAAGCAGAGTGGCGTAGTGGCCTCTGCCATTTTTCTTTATTATTAATAACTTTTCATAAAACGTAATTTTATTTTATTCACTATAGTTTAACGATATCAAATGAAAGAATGCATTAATAAGTGCCAGTTATGCAAGTAATAAACCCCTTAGAACAGGGCATTACCGGCCAATATTGCCCTGGCTGGAACAGTTGAAGGCCTGAGGTGAAGTCGAGGAAACCCTAGCCTGTTCATTAATGGCCAGCAATGGTCTGTTCTTAAGGGATTATCACTATTATAGGCAAAATTGATGCTTCTATTTTTTTTTTTTTACTTTTTTCATAAAATAAAAATGATAGACACTTTTGTATAACACACACACACACACACACACACACACACACACACACACACACACACACACACACACACACACACACACACACACACACACACACACACACACACACCAGTTATATTATTTCTGACTGCAGGGGCCCTACTGTACTCGATACCATTCTGTGGCTAACAAAATGCTTTTATTTGTGCGAGCTTTCGAGATACACTGATCTCTTCTTCGGGCGATGTTACAATGGATAAAGCAATTCTTGCTTTATCTATTGTAGATCGCCCGAAGAAGAGATGAGTGTATCTCGAAAGGTCGCACAAATAAAAGCATTTTGTTAGCCACAGAACAGTATTGAGCATTTGGTTTTGATTACTAAGCTCAGCTAACGTGGTGCAGCAGTTATCTCTCCATACGTGTGTTTGTGTATGTATATGTATATGTATATGTATATGTATATGTATATGTATATGTATATGTATATGTATATGTATATGTATATGTATATATATATATATATATATATATATATATATATATATATATATATATATATATATATATATATATACACATACACACACACAGTGGTCGACAAATCACCAAAAAATCTACTCGCCGAACAAATCGCCCGGGGCGTGCAAATGTATAGGTTTGTCGAACAGTGTGTGTGTGTGTGTGTGTGTGTGTGTGTGTGTGTGTGTGTGTGTGTGTGTGTGTGTGTGTGTGTGTGTGTATATATGCAAATATAACTGTATGCTCATCTGCATGTCTTAGGCAGGTCTGCAACCCCGCCTTTCCCCATCATCACCCAGCATACAGCACTTCCACTGCAGCAAGGGATTCTGGGAAATGACATGCAAATGAGCACAGTGTCACTTTTTGCCTAAATAACCATTTGCATGTCATTTCCCAGAATCCCTTGCTGCAGTGGAAGTGCTGTATGCTGGGTGATGATGGGGAAAGGCGGGGTTGCAGACCTGCCTAAGACATGCAGATGAGCATACAGTTATATTTGCATATTTGCTTTCCTGTGGAGGGTTTTTGTCACTTTTTTTACTCACCATAACTTAACTCAGTATTATGGTTTATATATATATATATATATATATATATATATATATATATATATATATATATATATATATATATATATATATATATATATCTTATACTATATTAGTGAAAGCACTGTATGCCTGTCTGGATGTCCTGTGTCCCTAGGGGAAATCTCATTGGTCCCTTGGCCCGCCCGCCCCCGCACACCTCTCATTGGCCTGAGGCGGAGTGACGGGCCAAAGGGGGGGGACAGGGACACACACACACACACTCTGTTGCTTGGCCTCACTCTCCCCCGTCGACCGCAGCTCACCTTCCCCCCCCCCCTCTCCCGGTGCCCCTCACTTTCTCCCCCACCTCCCCCAAACCCGCACGCTCCGCAACATCCCCAGCCGCACTATCACGTGCGCTCCCGGACGAGGGGAAGTGCGGGCCGGGCCTCCTGCACTCCCCCGGCCTCCTGCACGCACTATCACGTGTGCTCCCAGACGAAGGGGAAGTGCGGCCCGGCCCTCCTGCACTCCCCCGGCCCTCCTGCACTCCCCCGGCCCTCCTGCACTCCCCCGGCCCTCCTGCACGCACTATCACGTGCACTCCCGGACAGAGGGGAAGCGCGGGCCGGGCCTCCTGCACTCACCCTCACGTGGCGCGGGTCTCCTGCCCCAGCCTGCCACTCTTGCCCCCCCCGCCAGCTTCCGAACCCACCTCCTGCCCCAGCCTGATGCCACAGGGATATCTGTGCCAGGAGGGGAACCGTCTGCCGCCAGGAAACACCACCCGGTCAAGGTAAGTCACCCACCATCTCCCACCCACCCACTGTCACCCAGTCAAAGTCACCCACACATCCACCCAGTCACTCACTCACCCACTTTCCCCCAGTCACCCACCCACTCACTCACCCACCCACTCAGTCACCCACCAACCCAAAGTCACCCACCCAACCAGCGACCCAAAGTAACCCACCCACCCAGCGACCCAAAGTCACCCACCCACCCAGCGACCCAAAGTCAAACCGACCCACGGACCCACCCACTCAGTCACCGACCCACCCACCCACCCAGTCACCGACCCACCCACCCACACACTCAGTCAACTGAGTCACCCACCTAGCTGTCATGGGGGGGGGCAGCCCAACCCTGTCGCCCGCCCCCCAAAATTACATCCCGGGCAACGCCGGGTATATCAGCTAGTATATATATATATATATATATATATAAACACATATACACACACACATTGCAGCCCCCTCTATACACACACAGAGTCTTAGACATGCAAATGAGCATACAGTAATATTTCCATTATATATATTTCCATTAAAAAATATATATATATATACATACACACACACACACACACACACATATAGCTTGATGAGGGGAGAACATATGAAGGGTGTGGTGTGAGGGACCAATACCCTCAGATCATACAACCAAAGTCATGCTTTTGGAACACGACTCCCAAATAATTTGTTTTGCCTTGAGACCCCTGTTCTGTATTCAATGCATACTAAAATTGCAGAGAATGGGACCCCCAAAAACCCTTTTAACAGAATAAGGTTCCCACATAGTTAAATCTGTGGGTTACTGATGCAGGAAAATGCAATTCTCCCACATTGACTCCTCCATGCCCTCCCTTTTCTATCTCTCTCACTGGCCCTGTGTATGTGATGAACTGAAACACTCAGGGTCTGAGTGATCATCAGGTCTTATCCCCCGGAGATCCCATCTGAATTCTGAGGAGGGATATGAGTCGGTGGTAACCCAACTGCTGAGTGCATCCCGTCACAGTAACTGCTCCACAACCTTTACATATTAGTTTATAATCAATATTATCTTTCCTCTCCCTGCTCTATCAGTAACTGGCCAGGCTGGTGACTCAGTGCAACAAGGATGTATCCAGGGCTCGCTATACATATAGTCCGGCGCCACAGAAACTCCCGGAGGCGGATGCAGGACCGGTCACACAACCTCACTCACCTTGTCATCCGCCATCTTCCCCGGCCAGCGCAGGCGCACTGAGAGTCAAGCAACCGGCGCATCGATGCACTCTGGGCTGCTAAGACACGTGGTGCGCTCGAAGACTCGGCGATCGATTGTGTAGGCTAGTGGAAGTGATTGCCAGGGGTTTCTGTAGTGTGTAGACTGTAG
>NC_134487.1:263283644-263452939 GCF_040206685.1 Ascaphus truei | reverse complement strand
GGAGACAGGGGAGACCAGAGAGAGGGGAGACAGGGGGAGACCAGAGAGAGGGAGACGGGGGAGACCAGAGAGAGGGGAGACGGGGAGACCAGAGAGAGGGGAGACGGGGGAGACCAGAGAGAGGGAGACGGGGAGACCAGAGAGAGGGGGAGACCAGAGAGAGGGGGAGACCAGAGAGGGGGAGACCAGAGAGAGGGGAGGGGGGAGACCAGAGAGCGGGGAGAGGGGGGAGACCAGAGAGGGGGGGAGACCAGAGAGGGGGGGAGACCAGAGAGAGGGGAGACGGGGGAGACCAGAGAGAAGGGAGATGGGGGGAGACCAGAGAGAGGGGAGAGGGGGGGAGACCAGAGAGAGGGGGGAGACCAGAGAGAGGGGGGAGACCAGAAAGAGGGGAGAGACCAGAGAGAGGGGAGAGACCAGAGAGAGGGGAGAGACCAGAGAGAGGGGAGAGACCAGAGAGAGGGGGAGAGGGGGGAGACCAGAGAGGGGGGAGACCAGAGAGAGGGGAGAGGGGGAGACCAGAGAGAGGGTAGAGGGGGAGACCAGAGAGAGGGGAGACGGTGGGGACCAGAGAGAGGGGAGACGGGGAGACCAGAGAGAGGGGAGGCGGGGGAGACCAGAGAGAGGGGAGGCGGGGGAGACCAGAGAGAGGGGAGACAGGGGAGACCAGAGAGAGGGGGGAGACCAGAGAGATGGGGGAGACCAGAGAGAGGGGAGAGGGGGGTGAGAGGAAGAGAGGGAGAGAGAGGAAGAGGGGAGAGAGAGGAAGAGAGGGAGAGAGCGGAAGAGAGGGAGAGAGAGGAAGAGAGAGAGAGAGAGAGAGAGAGAGAGGGAGAGAGAGGAAGAGAGGGAGAGAGAGGAAGAGAGGAGAAGAGAGAGAGGAAGAGAGAGGAAGAGAGGGAGAGAGAGGGAGAGAGAGGAAGAGAGAGAGAGAGAGAGAGAGAGGAAGAGGAAGAGAGAGAGAGGAAGAGAGAGAGAGAGAGAGGAAGAGGAAGAGAGAGGAAGAGGAAGAGAGAGAAAGAGAGATAGGAGAGAGAGAAAGAGAGAGGAGAGAGAGAGAAGAAAGAGATAGAGAGGAGAGAGAGAGAAAAAAGAGACAGAGGAGGGCGAGAGAAAAAAAGAGACAGAGGAAGGAGAGAGAAAAGAGACAGAGGAGGGAGAGAGAAAAAGAGACAGGAGAGAGAAGGAGACAGAGGGGGGAGAGAAAGAGAGAGGGGAGAGAAAGAGAGAAAGAGACCAGAGAGAGAGGAGACGGGGGGAGACCAGAGAGAGGGGAGACCAGAGAGAGGGGAGACCAGAGAGGGGGGAGACCAGAGAGGGGGGAGACCAGAGAGAGGGGAGACGGGGGAGACCAGAGAGAGGGGGGAGACCAGAGAGAGAGGGAGACCAGAGAGAGGGGGGGAGACCAGAGAGAGGGGGGGAGACCAGAGAGAAGGGGAGAGACCAGAGAGAGGGGAGAGACCAGAGAGAGGGGAGATACCAGAGAGAGGGGGAGAGGGGGGGAGACCAGAGAGGGGGGAGACCAGAGAGAGGGGAGAGAGGGGAGAGGGGGAGACCAGAGAGAGGGGAGAGGGGGAGACCAGAGAGAGGGGAGACCAGAAAGGGGAGACGGGGGAGACCAGAGAGAGGGCAGACGGGGGGAGACCAGAGAGAGAGGAGACGGGGAGACCAGAGAGAGGGGAGACGGGGGAGACTAGAGAGAGCGGGGAGACCAGAGAGAGGGGGGAGACCAGAGAGAGGGGAGAGGGGGAGACCAGAGAGCGGGGAGGAGGGGGGAGACCAGAGAGGGGGGAGACTAGAGAGGGGGGAGACCAGAGAGAGGGGAGACGGGGGAGACCAGAGAGAAGGGAGATGGGGGGAGACCAGAGAGAGGGGAGGAGAGGGGGGAGACCAGAGAGAGGGGTGACCAGAGAGGGGGAGACCAGAGAGAGGGGGAGACCAGAGAGAGGGGAGACGGGGGGAGACCAGAGAGAGGGGAGACGGGGGGAGACCAGAGAGAGGGGAGACGGGGGGAGACCAGAGAGAGGTGAGACGGGGGGGAGACCAGAGAGAGGGGGAGACGGGGGAGACCAGAGAGAGGGGAGACGGGGGGAGACCAGAGAGAGGGGAGATAGGGGGAGACCAGAGAGAGGGGAGATGGGGGGAGACCTGAGAGAGGGGGGCAGGGGTGACTGACTGACCGGGGCAGGGGTGACTGACTGACCGGGGCAGGGGTGACTGACTGACCGGGGCAGGTGACTGATTGGGGGGGGGGGGTACCTCTGGTGTCACACACATGCTCCCATACACACATACACATTCTCACATATATATACACACACACTCCCATATATACACACACACACACACACACACACACACACACACACACACACACACACACACACACACACACACACACACACACACACACACACACACACACACACACACACACACACACACTCCCATATATACACACACTCCCACCTATATACACACACTCCCACCTATATACACACACTCCACCTATATACACACACTCCCACCTATATACACACACTCCCACCTATATACACACACTCCCACCTATATACACTAACACACAGACACACACACACACGCACGCACGCACGCACGCACACACACACGCATACACACACACCCATACACACACACATACACGACAGGGGGAAGAGGAAAGGCAGCGGGACTGAGCACCACCACTGCCCCGCTCGCCACCCCCCTCCCCCCCGCCCCGTGACCATCTCCAGCCCGGAGATGCCTGGACAGGGCGAGAAGGGGGGAACACCCCCACTACAATCTCCTGCCCCGCGCGGGAAGCCGGGACAGGGCGAGAAGGGGGGAACACCCCCACTACAATCTCCTGCCCCGCGCGAGAAGCTGGGACAGGGCGAGAAGGGGGGGAACACCCCCACTGCAATCTCCTGCCCCGCGCGGGACGCGGGGACAGGGCGAGAAGGGGGGGACACCCCCACTGCAATCTCCTGCCCCGCGCGGGACATGGGGACAGGGCGAGAAAGGGGGGACACCCCCACTGCAATCTCCTGCCCCGCGCGGGACGCGGGGACAGGGCGAGAAGGGGGGGGGACACCCCCACTGCAATCTCCTGCCCCGCGCAGGACGCGGGGACAGGTCAAGAAGGGGGGAACACCCCCACTGCAATCTCCTGCCCTGCGCAGGACACGGGGACAGGGGAGAAGGGGGGAACACCCCCACTGCAATCAGCGGGAAGCCAAATTAAGTGGGGACAGGGAGAGTAGGGGGAACACCTGCCTCGCGCGGGGAGTAAGGGGGCTTGCAGGGAAAGCGTAAGCGGGCTTGCAGGGAAGGAGCAGAGGAGCCGCAAGACGGAGGATTGGAGAGTACTTACTTACTCTCCAACAGATCTCCGGCCAGAAAGAATGGCCGCTCGTTGGGGGCGGGCTCATATAGAGCCTGGCTGCACGCCCACAAAGCCTGGGAGCGCGCGCCAATCAGCTGTCAGGTAGGGGAGTTTTTTTTTTCCAGCCAGCGCGAACAGGTAAATTTCAGCGCGAGCGAGGGGAAATTTAAAAAAACCCACACGTGTGCTGCTTGGGCCAATATTTACTCGCCCGGGGTTTAAATCCACCCGCCCCGGGCGTGTAAATGTATAGGATTGTCGAACACTGTATATATATATACAGTGTATGTAATATATATATATATATACACACACGTTATCCTCATCTTCAGCCCTTGTTGATCCACTATTGAATGAAAGCCTCCCCAATTATCTTCTAGGTACTGCGGCTGCAAGCCTCTCTTCTCCATGTTGCTCCAATTAATTTACTAATTAATACCAAGTACCCATAGTGATTAGCAACCGGTCAGTCATATGATTGAGGAGATGGTATGAACAAACAATGAAGGCAAATGCCCTAAACTCCAAAAGGAAATATGTGGTGTTAACCCACCAGGAAAGGTGTAATCATAACACAAATGTACCACTAAGCATGCTGAACCCATATGTAGGGCACTGTAATGAGACCTCCTTATAGCATAGAACTACAAATATAGCTCACATAAACAAAGGAGAGAAACAGTCAAAATAATTCAGTGACCCAAACATAAACCCAAAGTAAGATCACATACAGGAAACTGGTCATATACTTGAAAAATTGGAAACCAGTACATTAGCTGGTAAATGTTACAATGGCATGTAAGAGAACCAGAGTAAGAAGTATACTCAGCTCCCGATGGTGCATAGATGGTCTGAGTTCAGTGCAGCTTAGAGTCCTGGACGGTGTCACCCCAGCCAGAGTGGTCACCTTAGAAGAAGCCCGTGGGGGCGAAACGCGTTGTGGTATTCATTTGCTGCTGGCCCTGACTGCTGGCCTCGTTTGGACCTTATACTTTTGGATTGGACTCTCTTCATATGTTGGTGATTCACTCCGGCTGGGGTGACACCGTCCAGGACTCTAAGCTACACTTAACTCAGACCATCTATGCACCATCAGGAGCTGAGTATACTTCTTTCTCTGGTTCTCTTACATGCCATTGTAACATTTACCAGTTAATGTACTGGCTCCGCCCTCCACTTGTCACTGAGCGCTCCGCCTACCGGCTCAGCCACATACCTGGCTTCCTCTTCCTCTCTGCTCCCGAGCCTATCCCTGAGGCAACCCAGACACACCTCTGTTCCTCCCTTATTTACCCCAGTCCTTCCTCTCCTTCCTCGCTCTGCATAGCTTCTCTTAGCCTTGTGCTGTTTGGAGTTCTGTGCCTAGCCCTCTGCTCATTCCCTGTTCTAGTTGCTGATCCGGCTTGTCTGACTACCCTCTCTGGATTTGGACCTCGGCTTCCCTTGACTACGTGTACCTCTCTTCCCCTGGACTTGGCTACGGACTTCGACCTTGCTGCTCTCTCCCTTCCACGAGCCATGTCTTACGGACTTACTATTCGGACCTCTGGCGCCCCGGACTTGGCAAGTACTTAACCATTCTACACTCACGAACCTGGCAACGCACCCTACCACACTCCGGGCACGCCCTCACTGCTGTGTGTGCGTGGTATACTACCTTCCCACCTCAGTACTGAGGACTGGTCTGGTCTGCAGGCAGCACAGCGTTACACTCCTAGAGTTTTAGTGCTTAGCGTGTGGAATATATGTTAGTGAGTGTACAGTACCTCTCCAGTTAGCTTCTTCTGCCAGTCATCGATTTCACTTACTGCTTGCCTCCTTACATCTTGGCATTTCAGCATTGACTGGAACAAAGCTGCCTGCATCATTCATCAGCCTCCCTTTGTGCATCAACCATATCAGGCGCGTAGTGATATAATATGTTACCAAATAAGTCCTCGGTCATACCAGCTCTGGCTGGGCGGCCGCGTGATCAGGTGACCTCATCCTTGCGAGGCCGCCGAGCGGCATGTGAACTGCAGGCAGGAGACAAGCAGAGGAGACAGGGAGGTGTGGCAAAGTCATGGCCGTGAGTGGTTTGCCCTCATTGGCGGAACCACTCACGTGACGCAGTCGTCACCCGCCTAGAACAAATTCTCAAGTCTGCTCTCCAGTCTGCCGCCCTGCAGTTCCAGGCGGCACGCATGTCGCGCGAGGTATGTTTGCTTTCATTGGCCATGTGACACCGCTAGCTGATTTTGGTATAATCATGGCCTATGTGATACAAATCACCTCAATAGATGGTCACACTGAAGAGGCTACTTCACTTGCCTGCTATATTTCGGCTAGCTAACTATGTGCTACACTTTTATTTATTTATAAATATGTTTTACCAGGAAGTAATACATTGAGAGTTTCCTCTCATTTTCAAGTATGTCCTGGGCACAGAGTTATAAAAAATACATGGTTACATTAAAAGAACAGGGTTATACAGTGAATTCACAGACATTTCTTGCACAGATAGAGTTGGAAAATTGGGTACAAGATAAAGGGCTTATGAGTTTCAGATTGAAACATCAATCAGCAGCTTTAACATCACCGAACATCAGCGAATGGCAGCAAACGGCTCATACCCGTTGTCTGTGCCAAAGGCTGTCCGCCTTTCGGGCAATGCAGAGGTACACTGGGGTGGTTGAGATTGAATCTGCTGCAGCTGTGAACAAAAAGATCTTTGTGTCCTCTTGGCTCATTAACAATCCAGTAATGGGGGTTGACATCCACAAAGTACAAGCACATGTTAACCCTTAGCACACTGGTCCTGTGCTGAGGGGAGCAGTTCTTGGGGAGCCCCATCAGGCTGTCCACCTTTGGCGCAACGCAGATGTACACTGGGGTGGTTGAGATTGAATCACTGTCTGACACTGTACCTTATTACTTATCCTGTGCATTGTTACTGCAGTGCTGCTCCACTTACTTGCTACATTGCGATTAGTTACTTCTGGGTGTAATTTTCCATTCCCTGCCATTCCATCCCCATTCCATTCCATTCCATCCCCTGCCAGACAGTTAACTATTCTCTGTAGCGTGTGGCCACACCCTAATCATTGCACATTATCCCTTTCATTTCAGAGATACATGTCTGCACCATCAGCAGCATGTCTCTGGCACAAAATGCCCCTGCAGCTTGTTACATGATGGCACCACTATGATGGCACCACATGCTGAGCGTTTAGGTGTTTCACCTTGGCAGTGATTTTAGGCTATTAACTCCTTGTTTGACACAAATACCCCTAGTGTATGGAGTCATTGCAAGCCTGATTCTTTGCCATCACCTATGTACTCTGGGTGGGGTGCTGACATCCCAATTATGGCTAACTATATCTCGTTTGACTCATTAGTGTTATTGACAGTACCTATTATTTTGAGCCCTCCACGATTTATGTCAGCTCCCTGGCCACTTTGTCTCACTACCTCACTTTTTAATTACTGTTCATACCCACAACACAGTGATACATGTTCTATGGTATATTTACTAAATGCTATGTTTTATGAAAGTGGTGTGTAACAAAGTGAATTCTTTGGAAGTGCACTTTGTCTCCTTGTGCCCTCCATGTGCTCTGCATGTACAGACGTAGCAAGTATTATTAATAACATTATTATTACCACATTTTTTAGCAGGTACACAACGCTTATCAATTTATACAAACATTACAGTACAATTACAATACAGGGAATATAATAATAAAAATGGGATAAGTGCATTAAAAATAAAATGTAACTTTAGGACAAAAGAGTCCCTACTTGGAAGAACTTAAAATCTAATTTGCTCGTGGGGAGAGAAATAGAAACAGTACGTTTGAGTAGTGTAGTAAATTAGTAAATTGTGATGTTCATCTAGGACTAGTTAGAAGCTACATTGATCAAGTAAGTTTTCAGATGGCATTTGAAATTAGAGAAAGAAGGTGCTTGGTGGACGTTGAGAAGAATGGAGTTCAAGCACTAGGGTGCAGCATGTGAGAGAGGTTGTACGCGTGAGAGAACTGTAGTGGGGGTGGGGGTAGAGATCAGAAATGCCTGCACAGAGCATTGAGAGTGAGTTGGGTTACTGTATAACTTGAGATTGAAGCTGAGATTTAGGAGGGGCTGAGAAGTGGAGAGCATTGATAGAGAAAATAAGAAATTTGTAGTGAATGCAGAGTTCAATAGGGAGCACTTCCCACATTGTCTAGGTCATCTTCTCCTCTCTCAACCTGGCACAGAGAGAGGAGCCTTTTCATCTCCAGACAACGCAGAATGCGCCCGTTGAGCTGCCAACATTTTTGAGTGTGGGAAGAAAGATGGAAGGAGTGAAGGCTTTATTTGGGGAGGGGAGTGTGATGGCTTCATGTGGGTGGGGGTACAGTATGTGACGGCTTTGTGCGGGGAAGGCGAGAGAGGCTAGTGCTTGTTGTGGGGGCTGGTGTTTGGTATAAGTAATAAAACACAGAACCCCAGCAAGCTCTTTTTGGAAACCCCTGAGCCCCCACAAAATATATCTATGTATATGTGTCAAAATGAAGTGCTATTGAGCGTGGCATATGTATACAACAGACGACAGAGAAGCCCAATGCTACATCCAATATGACAGAAATACACAATAAAATACTTATATATTCTCTTGAAATAGGGTCATTTAGTTTAACCCTTTGGCCAAAGCGTTGTAAGCTTGCGGACCACGTCAAGGCAGACACCTGTTCGCAAGTCCAAACACTACCAGCTGATGGAGGTTAGTGGCTCCTCCTTCCCAGGTTTTAAGCCCGCCCCTCCCCACTTCCCTAGTTTGCAAGTTCCTCATTCTGCTGGATATAGACCCACTGTGGTCTTTCTCCCTCCTAATAGAGGTAAATGAGAATTTTAATCCTAATAGAGGTATATTAGTATTTTATCTGGTAGTGTTAGGACTTGCGAACAGGTGTCTGCCTTGACGTGGCTCGCAAGCTTACAACGCTTTGGCCAAAGGGTTAAACTAAATGACCCTATTTCAAGAGAATATATAAGTATTTTACTGTGTATTTCTGTCATATTGGATGTAGCATTGGGCTTCTGTGTCGTCTGGTATAAGTAATAGACAGAGTATAACTGTGCTGAGTGAGAAGGGGGGTAAATGTGTGGGTTGAGCAAAAGTTTAAGTATGACGTGTGAGGTTGAATGGGGAGAGTGTTAAAAGAGGGTGGGTGAGTGTGTTGGGTGTGGGGCTAATGAAAAGGAGGGCAAGTATGTATGCGTGTTAGCAAATAGGAGATGAGAGGTCTGAAGAGCAGGGATGCCCCGAGATGTTAAAAACAATTCAGGGGGGTCCCCGTTCAAAAAAGATTGAGAACCGCTGGTTTAGTGAATAGCCCCAAGTGAGTTTCAGAAGTGATCTGATGTTTGCCTTCTCTTTTTATCCTAAGGTCCACAAAAGAAAATGTTGGCAATTCCATTTTGGGTTTTGGGTAGTTGCTGTGTCTTATAGGCTATTGGGCCATATTTACTAATGAGTCTTCTGCCAAAAAACAATTTCAGGAGCTGGAAGACACCATGTAGCCTGTTGACTTGAATGGGATGTAAGGTGCCTTCCAGCGTTGGAAGAACATCTGTGGCAGACGACTGCTTAGTAAGTGTGGCCCACTATCTCTTGTGATTAACAACCAAATAGAAAGTCCTGTTCCCACTCCCATTCTTCTTAGTAAGCATTCGAAACAGGGAGCACGGACTCAGATCTGTTTATTGTCAATGATTCTCTGTGAGTCTCACTGGTTTGGAGTCACTCTCACTCATTTTTAGCATCAGCAGTATGTCACATAGGCTTTGATGGAATCTCACTTATATAGTTGTATTGTATGTATGTCTTCATTTATATAGCGCCATAAATGTACATAGCGCTTCACAGTATTAATACATATCTGTAACAGGGGATTTATCTCTGTTCAGGAAATGTGCCTCTAATCCAGCAGTGTGGTGGTTAACTGTTGGTAGTCAATTAACCAATACCACCTGGCTGATTAGGTTTGTTAGAAAGTCTGCCTTTGAGACAGGAAGTGAGATTTTTCCTGAGTCTCACAAATTGTGAGACTGACCATAGGAACAGACGTCTTGAGCCTGCCAGAAGAGACTGCACACACGCTGCCAGCAAGACACAGGGGAAAGGACTTCTAAACCTGGAGAACAAAGAAGCCTTCCCCTACAAAAGACAGATATGACTTTCCTTTCTAAGACTTTTTGTATATCTGCACATATCAAGATATATGTTTGGGGCTGGGAGACATGCTAATCTAAAGGGAGTTGTTGACTGCATAGGTTTAACTAGAAATACTCCCAAGTGGAACAGAAGCTTTGTTTGACCCCTTATTTGCATACGTTTGGATGATTTTCTTGTGTTAAAGAAACAGGTGCAATAAAAGCCTTATTTAATTTCACCTTAGAAAAGTCTCCATTGCTTACCTCTGCACATGTCCTCTTACATATGGTTGTGAGAAGTTGGGACTGAGGTGGCCCTTGAAGTTAAAAGGGGCCCCAGAGATTGCCTGTGAAATTTTTGTTTGTGCTTTTTGCCTACAAACAGCCTGAGCAACATAAACAAAGAATCACATGCAGCAGAGACCAGAATTAAAGGGATACACATCCAGGCAGGAAATCTACACTGCACTGAAGAAAGCCACAAAATGACAGATGGACTCTTTTCCCTGATTCCAAGAGGGGAGAGAGAGACTGTGCTGAAGCTGGTAAACCTTACTTGCCTATCACAATAAAGTGTAATATGGTCGTTGAAATAGGGGTTTTTCCTTCCAGCCGTAGTCAGGGTTCAAGAAGTAAGTTAGGCCTTAAAAGGGATAGGCGTTTGTTGTTTTCAAATGTTTCACTGAAGCAGTGAATACAGATGGTGACCCATGAGCGGTACTGATTCTGCAAGTAAAGGCTGCCACACCGCATAGGACTACCAGCTGTGAATGGAGTATATGCAGAAAAGTGTGAAAATTGATTCAAGACTGTGCTGAAGCTGGGGAATTTTCAGCAAATAAGTACTGAGGGTAAAATTGCCCTACCAGGGGAAAAAGGAATTGCTGAACTTTGTAAAAGGTATCCCACAGCCAATTGCTGAGTGTTGAGCCACCCTGCCGGGAGTGAAAGAAATATTCCACTGCAAAGAATATATATATTTTTCTGCAAGTAAAGTCTATCTATTGTATTGTATTGTATGTCTTTATTTATATAGCGCCATAAATGTACATAGCGCTTCACAGTAGTAATACATATCATATAAATAACAAATAATATATATATAACAGGTCATGGGAATAAGTGCTTCAGACATAAAAGTAACATTAAGAAAGAGGAGTCCCTGCTCCGAGGAGCTTACAATCTAATTGGTAGGTAGGGAGAACGTACAGAGACAGCAGGAGGGAATTCTAGTAAGTGCGTCTGCAGGGGGCCAAGCTTTATGTATCATGTGTCCAGGATTATCCAGTGCTATTCATATGCTTCTTTAAGCAGATGTGTCTTAAGGTGGGTCTTAAAGGTGGATAGAGAGGGTGCTAGTCGGGTATTGAGGGGAAGGGCATTCCAGAGGCGCGGGGCAGAAAGTGAGAAAGGTTTAAGGCGGGAGAGAGCTTTAGATACAAAGGGGGTAGAAAAAGACATCCTTGAGAAGAACGCAAGAGTCGGGATGGTGCATAGCGAGAAATTAAGGCTGAGATGTAAGGAGGGGCAGAAGAGTGTAAAGCTTTAAAAGTGAGGAGGAGAATTGAGTGTGAGATACGGGATTTGATCGGAAGCCAGGAGAGGGATTTCAGGAGGGGAGATGCGGAGACAGATTTAGGAAAGAGTAGAGTGACTCTGGCAGCAACGTTTAGGATAGATTGTAGGGGAGACAGGTGAGAAGCAGGAAGGCCGGACAGCAGGAGGTTACAGTAATCGAGACGTGAGAGAATGAGGGCCTGAGTCAGAGTTTTAGCAGTCGAGTAACGGAGGAAAGGGCGTATCTTTGTGATATTGCAGAAGAAAAAGCAACAAGTTTTAGAAACGTTTTGAGTATGAGAGGAGAATGAGAGAGAGGAATCAAGTGTAACCCCTAGGCAGCGTGCTTGGGCTACTGGGTGAATGATCGTATTTCCAATAGTAATGTGGAAGGAGGTAGTAGGGCCAGGTTTGGGAGGAAGTATAAGGAGCTCTGTTTTTGCCATGTTAAGTTTCAGTCGGTGGATGGCCATCCAGGATGGTATTCCAGAGAAGCATTCAGAAACTTCGGTCTGTAAAGCAGGTGTAAGGTCAGGGATTGAAAGTTAAATTTGTGTGTCGTCAGCATAGAGGTGATATTTAAACCCAAAAGATGTGATTAGGTCACCTAGAGAGAGTGTGTATAGAGAAAAGAGAAGGGGTCCCAGGACAGAGCCCTGGGGTACCCCCACAGAGAGATCAATAGAGGAGGAGGTGTTAGCAAAAGAGACACTGAAAGATCCAGGATAGAGCTTTATTCCGAATACCAAGAGTATGGATAATGTGAAGGAGAAGAGGGGGATCCACGGTGTCGAATGCTGCAGAGAGGTTGAGTAATATGAGCAGAGTGTAATGACCTCTGTCTTTGGCAGCATGTAGGTCGTCAGTTATTTTAATGAGGGCTGTTTCAGTAGAGCGAGCAGTGCGGAAGCCATATTGTAGAGGGTCTAGAAGAGAATAGGTGTTGAGAAAGTGTAGCAATCGAGAGAATACAAGATGTTCAAGGAGTTTGGAGGCAAAAGGCAGGAGTGAGACAGGTCGATAGTTAGAAGGACAGGTAGGGTCAAGCTTGCTGTTTTTGACTAATGGTATAACGGTTGCATGCTTGAAGGATGATGGAAAGGTACCAGAGTAAAGGGAAGAGTTAAAGATCTGTGTGAGCATAGGGATTATAGAAGGTGCAAGAGGTTTTAGGAGTTGGAAGGGAATGGGATCAAGAGGGCAAGTGGTAGAGGGAGAAGAGGAGATCAGCAGTGACACATCCTCTTCCGAGATAGTGGAAAAAGAGTCAAGAAAGACAGGAGGAGAGTTGGGAAGCAGTGTGGGATGGGAGGAGGCAACAGATGGGATGTTCTGACGTATGGATTCCACCTTTTCCTTAAAAAAGTCAGCAAAGTCCTGAGGTGAGATGGAGGAAGAAGAGGAGGCAGCCGAGGGTGGTCTGAGCAGAGTATCAAAGACAGAAAGAGTCGGCGTGGATTAGACTTCTGTGTGTCGATTAGTGATGAAAAGTAGGTTTGTTTAGCCTGAGAGAGGGCAGAGTTGAAACAGGACAGCATAAATTTGTAGTGAATGAAGTCTGCGAGCGTATGAGATTTCCTCCAGAGGCGTTCAGAGGAACGAGTGGAGGAACGCAGCATGCGTGTGTGGGAGTTTAGCCAGGGTCTGGGGTTAGAAGGGCGTGGACGGCAGAGAGAAAGCGGGGCATGAAGATCAAGAGAGGAAGATAAGGCAGAGTTGTAGTTCCTGACCAGGTTGTCAGGGTCTGAAGCGGAACTGAGAGAGGAGAGGGAGGAGCGTAAAGTGGAATCAAGAGCTGGTAGGTTAATAGAGCGCAGGTTTCTGCAAAAATATGGGCGAGATGGAGATGGAGATGGAGAGAAGCGAGAGAGAGAAAATGAGAGGAGGTGATGGTCAGAGAGAGGAAAAGGGGAAATGGAGAAATCGGAGAGAGAGAAGTTTTTAGTGAAAACCAGGTCTAGATAGTGTCCATTCTTGTGGGTGCTGGCTTCAGTCCACTGTTGAAGGCCAAAAGAAGAGGTTAGAGAGAGAAAGCGGGAAGCCTAAGGGAGAGAGGGGTCATCAATGTGGCAGTTGAAGTCCCCAAGGAGAAGAACAGGGGAGTCTGAGAAGAGAAAGAAAGAGAGCCAGGATTCAAAGTGAGAGAGAAAGGCAGAAGGGGGATGAGTAGAGGAAGGTGGGCGATAGATGACCGCCACATGGACAAGGAGAGAAGATCTGGACTGTGTGAACCTCAAAGGAGGGAAAAGAAAGAGAGGGAGGAATATGAATGGTTTGGTAGCGGCAGAGATAGGAGAGCAGGAGCCCCACGCCTCCACCCCTGCCATCAGGGCGCAGAGTGTGGGAGAAGGAAAGGCCACCATAAGAGAGGGCAGCTTCCAGAGCAGAGTCAGACTGAGTGAGCCAGGTCTCAGTTATAGCAAATAGGAGCAGGGAGTGAGAGAGAAAGAAGTCATGCACAGAGAGGAACTTGTTGGAGAGGGAGCGGGCATTCCAAAGGGCACAGGAGAAAGGGAGAGAGGAGGGAGGGTGGCAGGGGATGGGTATGAGGTTGGAGGGGTTTACATCAGAAGGAGTAGAAGTTGCATGTGGAAGGCGAGGATGAGAGCAAGTAGAAATAAGGCAGGGACCAGGATTGTGAGAGATATCCCCAGAAGCGAGGAGGAGAAGCATTAATAGAAAGAGAATGTGTGAGGATGATTTGTAGGGTGTGTTTTAGTGAAGGGGGTATAGTTGTGGCTTGTCAGAGGGCGCAGGTAAGAAAGGAGTTCATGTGAACTGAGAAGTGGTGAAGGAAGGAGAGATGAAGATATATGAATAGAGTTAGAGACATGATGAGGCTGGTGGAAGGAAGTGCATAATTTGAAAAGAAGTGAGGTCACAGCAAATATAAAAAATAAAGGGGGCATCACAGCAATCGTTAAGTGCTGAGATGTGCAGTCTGGGATAGATGATATCCTCCTTTCCAGCGTAGTTCAAATGCAGGAATCAGAAGCAGAAGGTGTTGTCCACTTTTCCACTTCTTTTTGAACTTCCTTTTTAAACTTCCTCACTACTTTAAATATTTCTACTTAAAAGCATAGTTCAGAAGTTTTGGTACAACGGTTCCCAACTCCAGTCTCCAGGTTTTAAGAATATCGCTGCTTTAGTTCAGTCAAAGTTACTGAGCCACCTGTGCTGCAGAATGGCTATTGTTAAAACCTGACAGTTGGGTGTTCTTGAGTACTGGCGTTGGGAACCTCTGCTCTAGTAGCCGAAATCAAACTGATTTATGTGGGTAGTACGGAGACCCCTCCTCCCCATGGAATCTCAACTCCTTGACATCTTTATTTTTCTTTCCCATCAGAGATAAAATATAATTATGATTGCACATGTATATTGTTGCAGTCTCCAGAAACATATAACTCATATACTGTTAGCACCTTGCCCCGTGACAATGCCCTGCTCTTAAAGCTAAGCAATTTTGCGTTAAAATCCTGATTTGTTAAAAAAAAAAAATGCCTGAGGTGACCATAGTAACCTTTAGTTTGCACTGGGCTCTGGGGAAAGCTCCATTTTAACGTCCATCACACGTAATATTTCAGATGCTTACATCTCCTGAACAGAGCATCAGATAAGAAAAATAAAAACAAAAAGACATCTCCTAAGGCAAGTAAAAAAAAAAATGAAATGCCATAAAAAAATTGCTCAGTGCGCACTGCTGCTTTAAACTACTACTTTGTTTGAGCAAATGGCCAATAGTATTTGCTTACTCCAAGGAAAAGTGATTTTGGTCTTGCCCCCTTCCTACCTTTGATTTAAATCTGTAGAAGTCATACACCATGAGATTATAGGATTTAAAGTTTAGTTATTCTCTTCAAATGTTTTTTTTTTTTTTTTTTTTTTTTAGAGTTATAGGATTAAAGCAGAGGGTCTCCGGAGCTGAACTGCGGTCATTTCAGCTCTGGGGACCCCCTGCTTCCCGAGATACTTACCTCGGATAGGGGTGCTGGTAGCAGCTCCGGCTGTGCTATGTGGGGATATTAAAATGGTGGCTTAAATGTCCAGCGTCACGTGGGCCAATAGGAAGTGTGACATCATTCCTTGTGGCTTCCTATTGGCCCACATGACTAGGACATTTACGCCTGTGGAGCTGCTACTCCGGCACCAACTATGGAGGTGTCACGGGAAGGAAGGGATTCCCGGAGCTTAAATGAATGCGGTTCAGCTCCGGAGACCCACTGCTTCCGACTTAGGGGACATTTTTTTTGAGGGGGGAGCATCTGCTCTTTTAAATTTCACAAAATTGTGTTAAATTTCACAATGCCAGAATTGGCAAGTGGTTGCAGAGAACAGCTCAACTGATCGAGCAGTCTTGGGCAAAAGGTCATTGGTCATTTGAATGTAACCTTGTCACAGTGAAGTCGCTTCCTTAACTCTGTGCAGAGAAGGGAATTTAAAAGGGACTTTCCACCGCCGTAAACGTGCTGGCTGCATAATGGAATAAATGCTTATGCAAATTAGCAGCGATCTCCCCCACTGAAAATACTTTAAATGTCTCTGACACTGCTTCAGATCAGTCAGAGTGCGGTTTGTCATGTACCTACAATATTCTCCACTGAACAAATATAATTTCTGGAGAACAAATATGTCACTTCTATTACGTATATATATATATATATATATATATATATATATATATATATATATAAATAAAAAAAAAAAAAAAACAGAAAGAAAATAGAAGCATGCACTGAAAAGAAAATGAAAGGAAAGAGATATCTGAAAATATAGGAAAATACACCGTAAGTATGCGTGTGAATCGTATTGATTAGTGATTGTGTCTTGTTAAACCCCTTAGCTGCGATAGAGGTCCGCATGCGTGGCTGGGTCCCTGAGTCTGGAAGTGAAAGGGTTAATCTCTGTATCCTAACAGGTGGTCTATTCTTTAAGTCATTATTCATTTGAAATATTTCACTATCTTTGGTGAGATAATAATTTGAATACATTATTATTTTTTGTTCACGCAACATCAGTGGATAAAGTTTCACTGGGGTTTTTTTGTTTGCCTTCCTCTGGATCAATATATTGTAAATACAAATATAGGATAAGTATCTGTTGTTTAAATTTAGCATAGGTTGAACTTGATGGACGTATGTCTTTTTTCAACCTCATCTCCTATATTATGTAACTATGTAACTATGTAAAACAAAGCAGTTGATTTTATATTATAATTTCATATGAATGTATCAACATATGTGCATTATCTAACCATGTTCTCATTTTTAAAAGTATACTACAGGTCAATAACTTTTCGCTAGGGATATGCTTTCAATTTTTAAACAACCGATTAACAAGAAATTAGCAGATTTGTTAGTATTTATGTTGTGCTTTCATTTTCTTTCACTGAAATGCTAAAGTATTAGCCTCAGGGCGTGTTATTAATAACACTCTACAGTATGGCAATTTATTTTATGCATAACAATGGCTTCAGCCTGTGGAACAAGACTCTGATAAGGATCAGGTACGTAACATGGGACACATGTAAATGGATTCTGCTTTGATTCCCCAGTGTTCCTACATATGTTTCTCACATTTTCCTATAAATCTGCATGTGGGCAAAACGCCAATTTGAGTGGGTTCCAAATGTCCAACATTTTTGCAATTTTGCAAATGTGTGTGAATGTTTTGCAAATGTCTGGGTCATATGTGCTCTCCGTAAATAAGTCGTACTGGTATGTGCAATAAAAAAGCTCTGATGGAGCTATGAATGCACTGGCTTTAATAATGGTACAACTAGACTGTTGGTCTGTTGGGTGTGTCACTGTATCCTCTACTTCTAAGGCAGAGGTGTTCAACTCCAGTCCTCAAGCCCCCCAACTGGTCAGGTTCTCAGGATATCCCAGTTTCAGCCCTCATTTAGACTCACCTGTGCTGAAGCAGTGATATCCTGAAAACCGGACCTGTCGGGGGGCTTTAGGACTGGAGTTGAGCACCCCTGATCTAAGGCACCAAAAATGAAATTGAAAATACTGCATGTGCTTATAATTCATTTCCACCCAATATCATGGTGGTTTAAAGACCATATTGGGGATGTTCGAATATCCTCAAACTTGTCTCATGAAATGTAAAACACTACATTCTTACAGTTGGTGTTTTTACAATATTTGACATTGTTTGTCATTTGCCCAATTTTCGGAAAATGTTGAACGACCGTAAAGAAGAGCCGCTCAACTTTGCACATTGACTTTTAATTAGTGGCAAAATCAATTGTGAAAAAAGGTAACTTCTGCCAGATTGGTAAACTTCAGCTAAATATAAGCACATCTAGCTTCCAGCTCTGCACTATCACAACTGGACTAACCCTTCCTATCTCTACTTAATTTATTAATTGTATAAGATGTTTTACAAGATAGGATACGTTATCAAACCAATCTGAAATATACAAACACTTCCGGGGAAGGGGGGGAAGGGGGGAAGGGGGGAAGGGAAAGAACACCCTCGCTACAGCCTGGCTGGAGGTGCTACAATCAGGGGCGATGTAGAATAGCAACAATAGAAAGAAGAAACCCCTATATGAGAGCACTCTAAACAGATTTGTACACTGATAACGCCAGAGGAATCTAATAATGTGATGAATTGATGAATAATTTAAAAAAATTCTTTATTAGGAGATACCTCAAAATTAAAATATTACAGGTAAGTGAACCTATGCCTCCTCTGAGCCTTGCCTAATCTAAAGTGTGAATTAAAATGGAGTGGGTATAGACTGGGGTATATAGCCCCAATATAACGTATAGGTAGGACTGTAAAGCCGTCACGTTTTAGATGCAAAGTCACATCTGAATACGTGCAGCTAAACACCAGACTCTGAATGGTTAATGAGTACCCTATGCAGAGAAATGAAAGGATCTACTGTCATAGAGAGTCTCAGTGATTGCTGCACTGTGGGGGTACAATGCCTGTGGCCAGATACATAAATGAATATCAATATGTAACACTTATATCAACTCTGGCCACCCACCTAGCAGCCAGTGCAGTAAAGTGTGAACAAGTAGTGCACACTTCAATAGACGCCTAGATCCTTATTAAATGAACATATATGTTGGAGCGTTTAATATCACTCATAATGTAAATATACGTTGTAGTTAGCCACATATAGTATCACATAGATGATGAAACATTGTAGCTCCTGTGCAGTTAAGACCTCATGTAAGCACATATTTAAGTCTCAGAGCTATGTAACTGGACAAAACCACAGACTCTATATGTCTGACAGAATGTCTCTTAGTTAGCCAATATAGTAAATATATCCAGATAAAAGCTTTTGACTGCTGCATAAACTTGGTAGTTAGCAGATAATATATGACTGGACAGAGTGACAGACTTGTAAAGTCTGACGCAGTGTCTCCTTGTCACACTAGTAACTGTGGTGTAGCAATAAACCAATTAAAATTGGGAGGTATGATACAATAAACCTCACAGGTACATAACAGTATATTCGTGTAACCAAATAGCTCAGTTTTTTATCAGTTTCAAAGCTATTTGGTTACATGAATATACTGTTATGTACCTGTGAGGTTTATTGTATCATACCTCCCAATTTTAATTGGTTTATTGCTACACCACAGTTACTAGTGTGACAAGGAGACACTGCGTCAGACTTTACAAGTCTGTCACTCTGTCCAGTCATATATTCTCTGCTAACTACCAAGTTTATGCAGCAGTCAAAAGCTTTTATCTGGATATATTTACTATATTGGCTAACTAAGAGACATTCTGTCAGACATATAGAGTCTGTGGTTTTGTCCAGTTACATAGCTCTGAGACTTAAATATGTGCTTACATGAGGTCTAAACTGCACAGGAGCTACTATGTTTCATCATCTATGTGATACTATATGTGGCTAACTACAACGTATATTTACATTATGAGTGATATTAAACGCTCCAACATATATGTTCATTTAACAAGGATCTAGGCGTCTATTGAAGTGTGCACTACTTGTTCACACTTTACTGCACTGCCTGCTAGGTGGGTGGCCAGAGTTGATGTAAGTGTTACGTATTGATATTCATTTATGTATCTGGCCACAGGCATTGTACCCCCACAGTGCAGCAATCACTGAGATTCTCTTTGACAGTAGATCCTTTCATTTCTCTGCATAGGGTACTCATTAACCATTCAGAGTCTGGTGTTTAGTTGCACGTATTCAGATGTGAATTTGCATCTAAAACGTGACGGCTTTACAGTCCTACCTATACGTTATATTGGGGCTATATACCCCAGTCTATACCCACTCCATTTTAATTCGCACTTTAGATTAGGCAAGCCTCAGATGAGGCATAGGTTCACTTACCTGTAATATTTTAATTTTGAGGTATCTCCTAATAAAGATTTTTTTTTAATTATTCATCAATTCATCACATTATTAGATTCCTCTGGCGTTATCAGTGTACAAATCTGTTTAGAGTGCTCTCATATAGGGGTTTCTTTTTTTTATTGTTGCAATCTAAAATATATTTATATATGAGGTGCTCAGATGATTGAGACCTCGTTATTGCTTTAAATACTTTTTGATTTTGGTCCAACCTAAATATAATTTAATTGTCACCCAGCTAGTACTTTATACTATACATCATTTGTGTCTGGGTTTATAAATTGGGAGCTTTATAACATCCCGGTTCTCTGATCAAGTTTTGACATCCCTTTATTCTTTGAGGGAATTGTAGATGTAGGATTTTGTTTTAGACATATAATTTATTCTTCAAATAGGAAAAGGAGGTTACGTTTGTAAACATAACATAATTACACTCCATGCCAACTCTTCAGCCACTATAGGTAAACGCTGGTCACCTTATGCTAGCTTAGTAGCCAAGGAGGGAGAAGGAGTAGGAGGTATGATACCTTTTATTGGAAAATAAATCAGTTGATATGTAACAAGGTTTTGAACTTCTCAGGGTCCTTCGTCGGGTCAATATGCATCTGGGACTGTGGCCCATATTTACTAGCAGTGCTATTTTTAGGACAACTTCAGACTCCATCAAGTGATTGGACTGTAATGTGTCTTTTGGCGCTGTATCTTGCACCACTTAGTAAATATGGGACGGTATATTTGGAAACCTTTATTGCATTTCTTATCTGCAATTGAATGGTGTTAAGCAAATCTTATCAATAAATTGCAGGACTATTATTAGTATCATTAGGTCTATCTGTCATTAGTTAGGTTTATGGCACCAGTTATAGATATAAACCTGGACACTGAGATTTACCTACAGCTCTTATCCAAGCTGATCAATTTCTGTAGAATCTTTTTTTATTGTTCCCAACTTGTGTTATTATATATTTTACATATTTGTATGTTTCCATCCACCAGAGAGGTTTTTATTTAGTACTGTAGTATTTCTTTAAATAGACTCAAACTTGAGAGATCTTTATACGATGGGTAGAGAGATCTGCATATGATGGGTAGAGAGATCTGTATACGATGGGTAGAGAGATCTGTATACGATGGGTAGAGAGATCTGTATACGATGGGTAGAGAGATCTGTATACGATCGGTAGAGATCTGTATACGATGGGTAGAGAGATCTGTATACGATGGGTAGAGATCTGTATACGATGGGTAGAGATTTGTATACGATGGGTAGAGAGATCTGTATACGATGGGTAGAGAGATCTGTATACGATGGGTAGAGATCTGTATACGATGGGTAGAGATCTGTATACGATGGGTAGAGAGATCTGTATACGATGAGTAGAGATCTTTATACGATGGGTAGAGAGATCTGTATACGATGGGTAGAGATCTGTATACGATGGGTAGAGATCTGTATACGATGGGTAGAGATGTGTATACGATGGGTAGAGAGATCTGTATACGATGAGTAGAGATCTTTATACGATGGGTAGAGAGATCTGTATACGATGGGTAGAGATCTGTATACGATGGGTAGAAAGATCTGTATACGATGGGTAGAGAGATCTGTATACGATGGGTAGAGATCTGTATACGATGGGTAGAGATCTGTATACGATGGGTAGAGATCTGTATACGATGGATAGAGAGATCTGTATACGATGGGTAGAGATCTGTAAACGATGGGTAGAGAGATCTGTATACTATGGGTAGAGATCTGTATACGATGGGTAGAGAGATCTGTATACGATGGGTAGAGATCTGTATACGATGGGTAGAGAGATCTGTATACGATGGGTAGAGATCTGTATACGATGGGTAGAGATCTGTATACGATGGGTAGAGATCTGTATACGATGGGTAGAGATCTGTATATGATAGGTAGAGATCTGTATACGATGGGTAGAGAGATCTGTATACGATGGGTAGAGAGATCTGTATGCGATGGGTAGAGATCTGTATACGATGGGTAGAGAAATCTGTACACGATGGGTAGAGAGATCTGTATACGATGGGTAGAGAGATCTGTATGCGATGGGTAGAGATCTGTATACGATGGGTAGAGAAATCTGTATACGATGGGTAGAGATCTGTATACGATGGGTAGAGATCTGTATACGATGGGAAAAGATCTGTATACGATGGGAAAAGATCTGTATACGATGGGTAGAGAGATCTGTAAACGTTGGGTAGAGAGATCTGTAAACGTTGGGTAGAGATCTGTATACGATGGGTAGAGATCTGTATACGATGGGTAGAGATCTGTATACGATGGGTAGAGAGATCTGTATACGATGGGTAGAGATCTGTATACGATGGGTAGAGATCTGTATACGATGGGTAGAGATCTGTATACGATGGGTAGAGATCTGTATACGATGGGTAGAGAAATCTGTATACGATGGGTAGAGATCTGTATACGATGGGTAGAGAGATCTGTATACGATGGGTAGAGATCTGTATACGATGGGTAGAGAAATCTGTATACGATGGGTAGAGATGTGTATACGATGGGTAGAGATCTGTATACGATGGGTAGAGATCTGTATATGATAGGTGGAGATCTGTATACGATGGGTAGAGAGATCTGTATACGATGGGTAGAGAGATCTGTATGCGATGGGTAGAGATCTGTATACGATGGGTAGAGAAATCTGTATACGATGGGTAGAGATCTGTATACGATGGGTAGAGAGATCTGTATACGATGGGTAGAGATCTGTATACGATGGGTAGAGAAATCTGTATACGATGGGTAGAGATCTGTATACGATGGGTAGAGATCTGTATACGATGGGTAGAGAGTTCTGTATACGATGGGTAGAGATCTGTATACGATGGGTAGAGATCTGTATATGATAGGTGGAGATCTGTATACGATGGGTAGAGAGATCTGTATACGATGGGTAGAGAGATCTGTATGCGATGGGTAGAGATCTGTATACGATGGGTAGAGATCTGTATACGATGGGTAGAGAAATCTGTATACGATGGGTAGAGAGATCTGTATACGATGGGTAGAGAGATCTGTATGCGATGGGTAGAGATCTGTATACGATGGGTAGAGAAATCTGTATACGATGGGTAGAGATCTGTATACGATGGGTAGAGATCTGTATACGATGGGAAAAGATCTGTATACGATGGGAAAAGATCTGTATACGATGGGTAGAGAAATCTGTATACGATGGGTAGAGATCTGTATACGATGGGAAAAGATCTGTATACGATGGGAAAAGATCTGTATACGATGGGTAGAGAGATCTGTAAACGTTGGGTAGAGATCTGTATACGATGGGTAGAGATCTGTATACGATGGGTAGAGATCTGTATACGATGGGTAGAGAGATCTGTATACGATGGGTAGAGAGATCTGTATACGATGGGTAGAGATCTGTATACGATGGGTAGAGATCTGTATACGATGGGTAGAGATCTGTATACGATGGGTAGAGAGATCTGTATACGATGGGTAGAGATCTGTATACGATGGGTAGAGATCTGTATACGATGAGTAGAGAAATCTGTATACGATGGGTAGAGATCTGTATACGATGGGTAGAGAGATCTGTATACGATGGGTAGAGAGATCTGTATACGATGGGTAGAGATCTGTATACGATGGGTAGAGAAATCTGTATACGATGGGTAGAGATCTGTATACGATGGGTAGAGATCTGTATACGATGGGTAGAGAGATCTGTATACGATGGGTAGAGATCTGTATACGATGGGTAGAGATCTGTATACGATGGGTAGAGATCTGTATACGATGGGTAGAGATCTGTATACGATGGGTAGAGAAATCTGTATACGATGGGTAGAGAGATCTATATACGATGGGTAGAGAGATCTGTATACAATGGGTAGAGATCTGTATACGATGGGTAGAGATCTGTATACGATGGGTAGAGATCTGTATACGATGGGTAGAGATCTGTAAACGATGGGTAGAGAAATCTGTATACGATGGGTAGAGATCTGTATACGATGGGTAGAGAGATCTGTATACGATGGGTAGAGATCTGTATACGATGGGTAGAGATCTGTATACGATGGGTAGAGATCTGTATACGATGGGTAGAGATCTGTATACGATGGGTAGAGAAATCTGTATACGATGGGTAGAGAGATCTGTATACGATGGGTAGAGAGATCTGTATACGATGGGTAGAGATCTGTATACGATGGGTAGAGATCTGGATGCGATGGGTAGAGATCTGTATACGATGGGTAGAGATCTGTATACGATGGGTAGAGATCTGTATACGATGGGTAGAGAGATCTGTATACGATGGGTAGAGAGATCTGTATACGATGGGTAGAGAGATCTGTATACGATGGGTAGAGAGATCTGTATACGATGGGTATAGACATCTGTATACGATGGGTAGAGACATCTGTATACGATGGGTAGAGACATTTGTATACGATGGGTAGAGAGATCTGTATACGATGGGTAGAGATCTGTATACGATGGGTAGAGATCTGTATACGATGGGTAGAGATCTGTATACGATGGGTAGAGATCTGTATACGATGGGTAGAGATCTGTATACGATGGGTAGAGAAATCTGTATACGATGGGTAGAGATCTGTATACGATGGGTAGAGATCTGTATACGATGGGTAGAGAGATCTGTATACGATGGGTAGAGATCTGTATACGATGGGTAGAGATCTGTATACGATGGGTAGAGATCTGTATACGATGGGTAGAGATCTGTATACGATGGGTAGAGAAATCTGTATACGATGGGTAGAGAGATCTGTATACGATGGGTAGAGAGATCTGTATACAATGGGTAGAGATCTGTATACGATGGGTAGAGATCTGTATACGATGGGTAGAGATCTGTATACGATGGGTAGAGATCTGTATACGATGGGTAGAGAAATCTGTATACGATGGGTAGAGATCTGTATACGATGGGTAGAGAGATCTGTATACGATGGGTAGAGATCTGTATACGATGGGTAGAGATCTGTATACGATGGGTAGAGATCTGTATACGATGGGTAGAGATCTGTATACGATGGGTAGAGATCTGTATACGATGGGTAGAGATCTGTATACGATGGGTAGAGATCTGTATACGATGGGTAGAGAGATCTGTATACGATGGGTAGAGAGATCTGTATACGATGGGTAGAGATCTGTATACGATGGGTAGAGATCTGTATACGATGGGTAGAGAGATCTGTATACGATGGGTAGAGAGATCTGTATACGATGGGTAGAGAGATCTGTATACGATGGGTAGAGAGATCTGTATACGATGGGTAGAGATCTGTATACGATGGGTAGAGATCTGTATACGATGGGTAGAGATCTGTATACGATGGGTAGAGATCTGTATACAATGGGTAGAGATCTGTATACGATGGGTAGAGATCTGTATATGATGGAAGAATGAGCAGAAAACAGCCAAAAGTAGCAGTTATTTGCTTGCTTAGTATTAATTGGGGGATTAAAATGGAGCTAATAAAATAAAAGTAATATTTTTTCTTGAACAGCATGGACTAAGTACATAGGGAGAGATGTATCAACGTAAAGAAAATGCGCAGAGAAGTTTGCTTTTGCGTACAGTATTCCTGACATTTGAAACAAATTGTTAATCAGAGAAGTTCTCGCCACCTCAGACCTGGCTTTTTTTTTTTTTAAATAATTATAATCTGTTCATCATGTAACTCTTCCTATTGATACTAAACCCCCCAAATCACAAGCTGTAGCGCATCAAGCAAAACGTGGAGCAAAAGACTTTAATACGTTTAATATGCAGAGAGATAAGAGATGAAAATTATGCTGTTTTTACCATTTTTACTCAAAATTTGACTTGATGCAACAACCCCCACATAATGTTTTGGGCCATTGCAAGTTGAAAGGCAATAAGAAGAGTTACATAACACACATATTATACTGAGATGTATCAAATTCTATACTATATTATACAATTGTTTTGTCCACTCCTCCGTGAGATATAGCTCAACGGTGACATCATAATGCACATAGCCTGGTGGCAGATATGGAGAGTCAGATAGCTGTAAAGTTTAGACAGAAAGAGTCAGATGTTATGACACATCATAAGGTATTAAATGAAAGATGCGGTGGAGAAAGAGAGATGGGAGGAAGAGAGCGGAGTGGGGGAATATGATATATAGAGAAAGTGGGGGAGAGAGAGAAGGCGGGGAAAGAAAAAAGTAATATCTGTCATTATTTTGCAGAGGGTGGGGTTGACACGCGAAGCGCGCGTGGGCTGAGATCTCATTTCATTTATTTATTTAATTCTGCTGAAATGCCATAAACGTTTCTGGCTGACAGTTTGCACGAAATGTAGGCAGCTCTTTTGACGCTGACGTAAGCAAAAAATGGAGGAAATTGTCGAAACAAACGTCTTATTTTCAGCCACTTTTACAGGAAGTAGAATTTAATAAATCCCATTCATTTTATAAAGAATTGTTTGCCCCATAAAAGCCCCAGATGTACAGTAGATGGGCATATGTATCAAGTCACAATTACTGCAATTACGGGCATTATAATCTGCACCATATGGGCTCTATGTATCAAAGGTCAAATTTAAGTGCAGTCATAGCTGCACCTTTTTTGTGCATGTCTGCGACGACATGAGGGATTTAGGAGTGGGCGGAGTTACATTTGCATGTTGGCACAGATCTCTGAATTGAGAAATGTGCGGCTTGCGTTACTTCTCTGGATGGTCCTCTGCGTTGGTTTCGTCCATCACCTTAAAAAGTGGTGTAAGTATTTTCTAGGGCAGAACACTAGCAAATTCTACAGCAATAGAAATACACTTAATAAATATGTCGTGTTTCAGGCAGAAAAAAATAATATTTTTACACAAATGCGTTCGCGCAGACCACTTTCTTGATATTGTAACCCACCCCTCTGGGCTGGCTACTAAGGGGTTAAGTGTTATACACAGGATGTGCATGTACCATGCTTTGGGCTCATTTCTTTCCCCTTCCCATTCTTTCCTTGTTGGTTTGGAGGAGTACTCGCCCATTTCTTTCAGCTCAGATGTTTTTCTATTTTGACATTTTCAAGTTTTTAGCTATTAATTTGACGGTTCTAGTTTGATTACGGTTCAACTGGTCTTTAATGTCCTCCTGAGCTCAGGATTACTAAGCTGTGGTGATTGATATTATACTATGCTATGTACCATCTGAACATAGGAGACCTCCAGGAAATAGACCAGCAGTGAAATATCTGCCGGTATATGAGACTATGTAACGAGCCATCAGTTTAACCCTCTCATGGGCAAATGGCATGTTTAAAATACAACATATTTTATATTACTCTCGCTGCCTGAGGATAAATGTGAACCCCAATCTATTGCCGTTTCATAAATAACGCCCTTTGACTGTCAGTTGTGGATATAGAGCTGTAGGAGCACCTTAAACAACCGATTAACAAGAAACTAGCAGATTTTTTTGTATTTACAGTATGTTGTGTTTTCATTTTCTTTTACTGAAATGCTAAAGTATTTGCCTCAGGGCGTGTTATTAATAACACCCTACAGTATGGCAATTTATTTTATGTATAACAATGGCTTCAGCCTGTGGAACAAGACTCTGATAAGGATCAGGTACGTTACATGGGACATATGTAAAGAGGTTCTGCATCGCTTCCCCAGTGTTGCTACATATTTGATGCCCACATTTTCCTATAAATTTGCATGTGGGCAAAACGCTAATTTGTGTGGGTTCCAAATGTCCAACATTTTTGCAATTTTGCAAGCGTGTGAATGTTTTGCAAATGTATTGGTCATACGTGCTCAAAAGGTGGATATAGAGCTATAGGAGCACTTATCTCATTTTGTGATATATTCATTTAAAGCTGCAGACCAAACTATATCCTACATGTGTGTTTAAAAAAAAAAGAAATCAGTTCTGTACTATGAGAAAATACTTGTAGCATGTTAAAAAAACAAAAAAACATCTGAATTACATTTTGAATGTATTATAATGTAACAACTTTTTTGTTTCTATAGCAACCATTTACAAAGTGACACCCCCTTCCTCTTCTTAAACAGACTCTGGCACACCCCTTTTTGATCCCCGCCCTCTCTCTAGCATTGCACCAATTGTATCTAGTGACTGCCTGATCACATGATCTTCCCCACAGAACTTTCCATCTTTGGTCCTCATTTGCTGCACTGACAGCCATTTAGTGAACTCCGGTGCCGAACGTTTGCCGATCGATCACAGGAGAACGGAATTTAATGGATTGTATTGATGCACATATTAAAAGGGGGGAAAAAACAGCAGCTTGGACTGCTGCTTTAATACAAAGTGTGCAGGAGCCTATCAATCACATTAATTACAATCATTTTATTTAATATAGTGCTTTTCGCCCATTGGGACACAAGGCACTTTACAAGTACAGTGTGCGTTACTCAGATGGTAGGCGTTTTTACAGACACAGTTCCTACCCAGATGAGCTTACAACGTGTGTTTTTGGTGCCTGAGCCACAGGGAGATAAGGTCGCTTGCCCAAGATCACAAGGAGTTGATGTTGGGAATGGAACCAGGCTCCCCTGATTCAAACTTTGTGTCATTATTTGCAGTCAGTGTTTTTACTCACTGAGCAACATCTTCTCCCTATCTCTAGCACACAGTTAAGTTGATGTCAGGCATTTGCTTGTTTGGCGGTAAAGGAGAATTTCTCCCTTCCCTATAGATAAAATAGAAGTCAAATAAATAAACACATAAATAGACATTAACCTCTTAGTCCCAGTTCCACAGAGGTATGTTAACTCGCGGTTATTTTCAAAATCAGTAAGGGGTTAAGTTAGCACAACCAAGCGGTAACTTCACCTTAAGATGGAGTTACTCCCATCCAGACCATGAATTATGAGGGGATATAGTTAGGTGACCACATGCCCCTGTTTAGCCAGGACAGACCCAGTTTAGCCAGGACAGTCCATATTTTTTGGACTTTGTCCTGGGTCTCGATTTTTAAAAAAAAATGGGTACTTGCCAGCTGCACATGCGCCATTGGCATTTGCCGGCCGCTCGTGCGCATGACTGGCTGGCAAGCGCCCATCGCGCATGCGCTGCCACCGAGCACTGATTGCGCATGCGCACGAGCGACTGACAAACGCTGATTGCACATGTGTGGTCAGCAAGTTGCCAGCGGCTCGTGCGTATTTGTGATGGGCATTTACGTCTGCGCATGCGCGGTTGGTGCTGGCTCTTCACGCATGTGCAGTCACCTCGCAATTCGTGCATGCGCAAAATTTGTCCCTAATTTGTGCCAGGAAAAATATAGTCACCTTAGATATAGAGAGAGCACTAATGTCTGTTATACTTAACGCAATGCACTTTCTGGCCAAACAAAGGACTTAACCTAATGTTATTGAGCTCTGAAGATACACGTTAACATTTAATGAGGCGTTAACTTAGGTAAGCATCTTGTTAAGCCAGTAACAGAATCTGGGCCTTGAGGGTCTAGATATCAAGGCTATTTTGGTGCCTGCCCGTATGTCTTGAAACAGAGCAGTACGCCTGAACACGCTTTTCTCCACGTTGATACATAGACCCCTCAGCTGTCACAGGAGTCTGCATTGCGTTAAGGTTGGGTTTTTTTGGGGGGTGGGAGGGGGGGAAATGCTTAAGTATCCACTCTTTCATGAGCTGTGTTCAGTTCAAGATTGATTTTGGGTGGGGTTGTACGTTACAGGAACCGAAGGCCTTTGAAAAGATGATTAATAAGCAGCAATTAGCGGAATCCTCAAGGTTAGCTGAACTGATAACAATATAATATATACCGTATATATATACTTCAGCTAAAGCAAAGCTTTTTCCAATTCTATGCTGAATATCAATATCTGAATAACTTCAAATCATTAGGTTAGCAGAGGGATAAATATTGTTGCGTCAAGGATATGTTTTTGACAATGATTTATTTGGCTCATTTTTTAAATATACGATTTGATACTTTTGTTATTTATACGTCTAAAGATAAAACTCTGTATTAACAGCATCTGACACAAAGATATGTGATCTATGTTTTATGCTGTGCTGTCTTTATTGCTGAATGGAACATTTGTAGAATATCATCTTTTAAATAATGTAGTAAGATTAGATTAGATACACCCGAAAGATGACTTTTATATCTCATAATAATTGGTTTGATATCAATGTCTTTTTTTTTCTTCTCCTAAATATGTTTTCATTGGTTTTCATTCATTTTATGAACATTGACAGAAGTGCCAGGGTAAAATATTGTAAGGTAAAACAATCCCCGTTTCTACAAACATTTATGTGAATACCTTTTGAAGGAAAAGAGAAGAAAACAGAAACACAGAGAACATTGTATTCTTCCAGAGGGATTAAAATGTGAGTGCATGAGCCAAAACGTGAGAAGTCATATATTGGTCACTGAAAGGGGTTAAACAACCTCGTGAAAGTCTAGCCAAGGAGTCCAACCGAGAGGAATTTACCCCCATATGCATGTCTTTTAAGGGGATAGTCGAACATAGTGGACAAAATAACAATTTCTAACAATTTATCAATGTAATTGGCGTTGTTAGAATGATACAAGTTCATATTTACTGAGTGCTGGGAGATTCTTTATACACCATTAACTTGAAAGGACTGCATGATGTCTTCCAGCACTGGATGGTGTCTTCTGACAGAAGACTGATTAGAAACTATGGCCTTCAATTCCCCTTAACACTTTGTGTGCTGGGGGGGAGGGGGAGGTGGAGGGGCGGGGGGAGGGGGTGCATAACGTTTGATGGGCGTCATTGATGGTTGTAACAGGGGAGTTATCCCTGTTCAGGTACTGCTGCGGCCGAGTTTATTCGAGCATTTGCCCGTTCTCGGCCGCAGCAGTAACCTGGCGCGCGCCGGAGGGTGCCGGGTGCGCGCCGAAGCAGCGGAGGAGCGCCCTCCGATCGGGGCTTTCTTCCTCCCGCTGCCGGGTCCGCCGGGTCCCCCGGAACCCCCTGCCGCCGTCCCCCACATCGCGGGACACCAGGGCTCCCTCGGGGAGCGCTGGACGCGCGTGCAGGGGGTGCAGGCACCCGATGACGCGTGACCGCGCATCGGTGACGCGCGGCATGCCGAGGGGATGCCACTAGCAAGCCGGGAAATCTCCCGGCTTGCGGAACTGGCCGCAGTGCAATAAAACGTGTCGCCAGTGTAATGTGCCTCTAATCCAGCAGTGTGGTGGTTAACTGCTGGTAGTCAATTAACAAACACCAGGCAAAATAACCTCACCGGGGAGGAAAGATATTTCTACCATACAGCTTGGAGCACGCCGCAGATCAGATGGATTTAAAGACATATGGGAGTCATTTATTCCTCATTTGTTCCTTCATTGTGGAGTCCCCCAGGCGTTGTGGGTTACACTATGCATGATTAAAGGGGTCTGGGTGGGTCCACGGACTTCCCCCTGACATCCCTAGATAATCACTGCTATACCACATACCTAATAGGGGTCATTTTATATTGTTCCTCCACACCCTGTCCATCTGGACACAGCAGCATTCTTTATTAGACAATGTGGTTTTTAAACAAAGCCCTGCAGCACTGGCTTATTGAGTGGTGAATGTCCCTCAATGTTCTCTCTACCTAATTAACAAACACCACCTGCCTGATTAGATGGCTTAGAAAAGCCTGTCTTTTGAGACAGGAAGAGAGACTCCTTAGCTCACACCTGAGCTGAACTTGGAGACACTTGTCTTGAGCCCTGCCAGAAGAAACAGCAGAGCTGCTTTCAAGACACAGGGGAAACTTCTAAACCTGAATGCTGACAAGCCCTGAACAAAAGGTAGCAACCAGGGACAGAGAAGATTTTCCCTCCAAACCACAAGGAACAGATAAGACTTTTATTTACAAGACTTTTTATATCTGTTCATTTCATGCTATATGTTTGGGGCTGGGAGACATGCTTATCTAAGGGAGTTGTGGACTGCATAGTATTTCACTAGAAATACTGCCAAGTGAATAGAAGCTTTGTTTACCCCTTGTTTGGATGGTTTCCTGATATTAAGGAAAAGGCGCAATAAAAGGCTTATTTAATTTCACTATAATCAGTCTCTCTTGCATACCTCTGTGAGCGTCCACCTACAGTGGTGAGAATGGAAGAGGAGGTTGTCCTTCTCGTTTGTTCCCCTGCTTGTCAGTTTAACAGGAGTACAGAACACAATCTCCTCTAGGAAAACAAGCTTAGAACCCATGATTTAGCTGCTACGTAAAATGGGAAATTAAAAAAAAAGATCACTTTTTTATAAACCGTGTTATGCTCTATACTTACAGTAGGGTGACCATATGTCCTGGTTTAGCCGGGACAGTCCCGGAAATTCATTAAATGTCCCTGTGTCCCGACAACTTTCTCAAAATCGTGGAAAAGGTCCCGTTTTTTAGCTTTTCCATGTTTGGACTGATCACTTAAAACTCTTCAAACCGTAAAAATAGACACTGCATGTTTTTATGTGATCGATCATATCAAAGGGTAAACATTTTAAATATATTGGTAAGTTGTAATGAAACTATTTATTAATATAAACCAAACGGTTATTTTGCTTCACTCGTGTTATGTTAGTGTAACCCCTTTTCCCCCACCGAAGGGAGATTTGGTTCTTGTTACCGGGTGTAGTGCTGCTCACTTGTCAGGCTCTCAGGATTCTGAGCTTCCGCCGATGTTAGTGGGGATAAACATGACAGGTTTTCTGATCTGATTCTCATTACTCTTCGGTGCAGTACCTCCATCCAACAGGGCCTATCATGGATAGGTGTAGTCCCAGCAGGAAACCTCTTTCCCTCCCCCTAAATGACTGCATCCTCAGGCAGGAGTAAAACAAACTTGCTGGTCTATATTCTGGTCTCACAGCATACATCAAACAGCACACTGATATAGTACATCTTCTTGCTTGTCCCTGGAGCCAACCCAAGGAGCTTGAGGCCCCAGTAGTCTCTGCTTATCTCCCATACTCCCTGGTGGAGTAAGGGGTAGCTGCTCCATCTCCCCTGCAGGAGGGAAGGCCTGAAAACCAGGTCCCTGGTCCAGCACAGCACAGCACAACACAGCACACACCCTTCTCCCCCTGAGGGGAGAGGATATAACCACTTCTCTCACTGAGGAGTGAGAGAGACACACAACTAAAATGTAGGCTGCAGCCCCTTTATGTTACATGGGGAGGGTCCCAGGTCAGAGCCCCAGTTATGGGAAGTACCTCAGCCTTGGCTTCCATGCCCCCTGTCAAGACTAGGGAGTTGTTTACTGCAGCAAGGGCATGGATTAACCCCAACACTGCCTGCGCTGGTACCAGGGCTTATGTGTTAGGCAGAGAAGTTTAGTAGCATGGTGGTACCTGGTTACATTAGGAAACTGAAATCAATAATACAATTTAAATAGGGTCTCTATTAGACAAATACCATTATATTATGTATTTTTAACTAATGTAATTTGTTTTATAAATAATTTTTTTATGTGTCCCGGTTTTAACCTTTGGACATCTGGTCACCCTATTGTTGGTAACTGGTATAGGATGTTTATGCAAGACATCAACATTATCTGGTTCATTTTAAGGGTTAAAATAAAATATCTGCCAGGAAATACTGGTTTTGCTGTTTCAACTCCAGAGCTAACCAGTGCCAGACTGGGATATCAAGGTCCCTCAGGGGGAAAGAGATACAGTATTATGGGTTCTCGATAAGGCAATAATAGACAAAAAAAACCCCCATAGATACATATACTCATACGTGCACTTATAGATACATACAGGCATACATACAGTACATGCATTCATATAGTAATGCAAAGCAAACTGACTCAGATAGATACATTGATAGACACAGAGCAAACTGACTCTTCCTGCAGCCTCAACTACACACAGGGGCTGTCGACATTGGGAGAGAGCAGAGACAAGTATGGCGGGCCTGGTGGGTCTGGGGGGCCAGTCTGGCCTTACAGGGCTGCAGAAAGCTATCCCAGGGATCACTCACTCTCCCTTCTCCTCTCTCACTCAATCTCCTCTCTCTCAAATCCCAATCCCCCCTCACACTCAATAATCCTTCCTCTCCCTCCTCCAAAAACCCCTCCCACTCAAAACTCCTCTCCCATTCCACTCAATATCCCCTCCCCACACCCAATACCCCTTGTCTCACACTCACAACCACTCCCCTCTCTCCCACTCAATATCACCCTCCCCCTAATATCTCCCCACACTCAATACCGCTCCTCCCCTCCTCACACTCAATACCTCCCCCCCTCTTCACATTCAATAACACACAATAATTTTACCTTGGGGGAGGCCTTCAGTTCAGACCCGATTCTGCGGACAGAAGTTGGGCCCGACATCCGAAGCCGAGTGGCGCATGCGGGGGAGGGGCTTGGGGTGAGAGCTGGGGCCTGGCAGCCAGACGTGGAAGTTGGGCCCGACCTCTGGCCGAGCCCAAGTACCAGCAACAGCCGGCCAGGCCCCTGGTGCCACCAGGGCCAGGACAGTTATCCCAGCTCTCCCCCATTGTTGGCAGCTCTGCCCAGGTCAATACTCTGTACTGGGTCCAATCAAAGCTCTCAGTGGGCCTGCTTACACACAAACTGCTATTGTAGATTCAGCTAGTCTTGCGTGTCTACCCAATATTTTTTAGAAGTCTCCAGGTCGTTGCAGGAGACTTTACCAGTCTGGACCTTGAGGACCTACATGATGTCAAGGCCTACAGTCAAGGGGCAAGTACAGGCCTGGAAATTACTCTTATGGGTCCAGCATACTTAGAATTTTGAGCATTAAATTGACGCAAGAAAACCTACAAATATATTGTACATGTGTGCATCTAGTTTTTCCTATTGTGCTAATTAATCGTAAAAAAAATTGTATGTGCCAAAAAAGTAGTTACAGCTGTCAAAATCACATGCTAAATTGTTCCTGGTGCGAATTCTAGAAGGTTTATTAATATTGCTAGCGCAGAATTGGAAGTGCTTTAAGTTGCTGTGTATCAATGTTACAGCGACTTATCACTTTTTAGGAGAAACTGCCTCTAAATCCAGCAGCGAGCTGGTTAATTGCACACAAGCAAACAACCAGACTCTACCTGGCTGATTAGGACTCTTAGAAAAAGCCTGATGTGAGAAACAGGAGAGAGTTCACAATTGGGCTGACACAGGAAAGCAGAGAAGTCTGCCCACAGACACTGTCTTGATTAAAAAGGCATGCTTAGATCAAGACACCCAGAGACCTACTGTATATTTTCTGGTCACAGAGGACCCAGGAACCAGCCAGAGACTGACATGGAGGGCCACCTGCTTAAGGTACCTCCTGAGACTTTGTGGTGATAGTATAAAACATTTATTATTTTCAGAGTATGGCTATTAAAAAACATAAAACAAATATTTGATATTTACTACTACTAACAAAAATGAAAAAGACATATTAAACTGTTTTAATTTGATGAATCAGGTAATCAACACGATGCAATGCACCAAACATCTTTTTAGACAAAAAACTATGCATCATTAGGACCGTTATACATACCATGCAAATTGTGTTAAGGTTTTTTCTTCTTTTTAGCACTCCAATCAGGGCTGCGGACGGAGGTGGGGAAGAGTTGGGACAGTCGTCCTGGGCCCGCTGGAGGAGGGGGCCTGGCCAAATCGCTGGGCAACCAACTGACCACTGAAGTCAGGGCCACCTTCTTCCTCTGAACTCCCCAATAGACTCCGTACCGCCAAACCCACTCCCCCCTGCTTCTCGTGTCAGCTTCTGGAATGTCCACCCCCCTGCCTTGGTTTAGTCCGCGGACCCGGCAGACAGGGCGTAACGTGAGATATCACCTGGTCCTCCAAAACACACCCACATTCAAAACTGCCCGGTCACCCACCCTCAGCCTCCAACTTCCTGGTCACCCCAAGCTTCAGCCAAGTCAGCCCAAGTAATCCTGTTGGTGGGATTACTACAATATAGACCCAGGCATTTTTTTGCAAAGACCCTCTAAGTACATACAGTAAGGTCCCTTAGGAATCTTCAGTGTCACTCCATCTCCCGATACTTCAGCAGTAACATTAGATTGTGAGCTTTTCGGTCTACAATTTAATTGGAGAAAAGTGACTCTCAGCCATACATGTATCATTTTTTTTGTTTTTACCTATTCTTTTTAATAGTAAAAATCAACAAAAGGGAAACTTTTTGTGAGGTTTCCTATAAAGTAAAAACAAAATCATCGGCGTTGTTAGTTTAAGGTCATTAATCACTAACTGTGTTTAAATAAGGGGATTTAGAAACATTTCTTTCTTATTCACTGACTTTAAATATAATTAAAATAACCGTTTTATGGCTTTTAGAAATCTTTACAAAAATGCATTAGAAAACAATGTAATTATAAAAGGGAATTAATGCGGCAACCTAATTACTATTCCCAAATCTCAATTCACCTATTATAATAAGGACAGCCACTGAGCAGTTACACGAACACCAAGCTCATGAACAATTCAAATGGACTATGTTTAAATATTAATAGATCATTTATATTCACATAATACCATATACTGTTAGACGAGGTTCAAACAGTTCTCATTAACAAGGAAAATAAGCAAACTATAATGAAACGGGGGAAGAAAAAAAGAACAGATATGTTACCCAAAGGCAAGACAGCACCCCAAACATTTTAAGTACACTTCTTGTTCTTTTAAAAAAAAAAAATGTTTATTGACTTTTTTTTTTAACATCAGACAGAGAAAAGAAACCTAGTTTTGGGCACTCGATACATCTAATGGGTGAGATATGAAAAATTAAAACAACTTTAATAAACCACTATTAAAATATTGGGGATTAAAACGAGTATTAAATGCTTGGACCCTAAATTCTGAACATGTAATGCCAGGTTCTGGATCAACGATAAAGATGACAGGAACACTCAACAGGAGTGTCCTGCAATCAGAACAGGTGGATATAATAAAACACCTGTAAGAGTAACCAGAGGTGTAAAACTCAGACGAGAAGTCTTTGAATGCAAGGGGTATAAAGGTACTCACGTAACCGGTGGGTCCCTCCCCCTCTTACCTGCCTTGAGGAAGTGTTCCGCGAAACGCGCGCGTTGTCACACGGGTGCACGCGCATGACTCAGGCGCCTACACGCGAGTCAGCTGGCGGCATTGCCTTCCAGCACTTGCAGCGTGCAAACTAATAAAGTGGCTTCTATATTGGATTGTCCAAGGGAGCATCTCAACCAGTAGTTTGCCACTCAGTCTGTCTACACTGAACAAGACAGATGCACATTTGTGCATTCTACTTATGATTTATTATTGACCTACCCTCTCATTAGCACTGACCCTTTACTGACCAGCTCTGACTAACAGAGCAGGTGTCGGGTCAGTGCCGTTTACGTTATAGTTACACCTATGAACTGTGTGAACAATCAGTAAAAGATTAAAGGTATACTTCAGATGTGAGGGTCACAGGCATACCACACATTGAGTTGTGCCTGCTGTTTCTACCAGTGTAGCTGGTGTATGTACTAGTGCTATACATTTGCCACATTTCTTCTGGCTGGAGAATACATTAACCCCTACATACCCAGTTTCAAACACACCTAGGACTAACCATCTATCCAGGTGACTGGGTTTGATTACATTACCCTGATTTTACCATTTACACCTTATAGCAACGGGATTTACACCACTATCTGCTCTACTTTTTGTAGTACCTATCTAGCTAAATTTTGGAGTCCCAGTGCCATGATTATTGTTCATGGCTACTGGCAGACCAAGCTAGGGTCTATTTCTGTGGCCGTTGTGTTTATTGTGTATTCAGGATATGTGCACTGATACTTACCTTAACAGCTGAGTTTTACACCTCTGGTTACTCTTACAGGTGTTTTATTATATCCACCTGTTCTGATTGCAGGACACTCCTGTTGAGTGTTCCTGTCATCTTTATCGTTGATCCAGAACCTGGCATTACATGTTCAGAATTTAGGGTCCAAGCATTTAATACTCGTTTTAATCCCCAATATTTTAATAGTGGTTTATTAAAGTTGTTTTAATTTTCTCATATCTCACCCATTAGATGTATCGAGTGCCCAAAACTAGGTTTCTTTTCTCTGTCTGTTGTTCATAATACTTACCTAGGGAGCACCTACATCATCATTGCCTTACATTAATTGACAGCTGCGGGGGTTCCTTATTAGTACTGACTTTTTTTTAAGCCAGCTGAAGTTTAAAAAGTAATAATAATAATTTTATTTCATTTAGTACTTTTCTCCCAATGAGACTCAAAGTGCTTCACAATCACAGTATAGCACGTGGTATGCAGCACAGACTGTTACAGACACAATCCCTGTCCAGATGAGCTTACACTCTATGTTCTTGGTGGCTGAGGCACAGGGAGATAAAGTGACTTGCTCAAGGTCACTATGAGCTGACACCAGGTTCCCCGGTTAAGTGTTTTTGTTTACAGAGTCAGTGTCTTTACTCACTGAGCCGCTCCTTCCAAGTAGACACATGTTGCCACTTGGTGATGTCAGTTATGGTAGAGGAAGTTGCGTTATCGTTGATACTAACGCCATTTCACATGGTTTTACAGATGTAGTAACGCTTACCATCTTCATTGCCACGGTTGTGCCACTACAAGGCACATAGGAATTAACGCTGCGAGGGGTCCCGTTCAGAAGCATGGACCCCCGGCAGCGCGATCGCGGAAGAACCTGTCTTCAGCGCAGTGGGCTTTCGCTTATTCGTCCGCGGCGCTGGAGACAGCGAGTCTTTCTACATCTGGAAGAGTCACAGCTTACCGGACGATAAAAGGGGGGTAATTTCTCAAGGCCAAATTGGAGCAATTCTGGGCCAAAAAAACAGCATAAGAAAAAAAATCCTATTGATTTCAATTGGACGTCTGTAGTTAAATCATTGGTGGCTTTGTTTAAATAATTATTTTGGAAACACAAATTGAATGAGTTAATTGCATCTCGCACCTAAAACCATTAGGCCGCGCTTATAGTGCCGGCGACGCGACGTCACCCGAAAACAAATGCATTGTTGCCGTCGCGTGCGCTTATAGTAAGCGCGACGGCGACAAAGCGATGTGGCGACGCGATTTTTTGAAGCCGGGAATATTTGATTTTTCAGGGGGTGTCGCATCATGTGACCGCCCCTGAACCAATCAATGGCCTGGTCGCCCGCGCCGCCGCCGCAAAGCGAAATACAAGTTTCGCTAGCGGCGACGGCGATGGGTGACATCACGCGTCGCCGTTGCGGGCACTATATGCGCGGCCTTAGACAGCACATGTAAGTATGTCATTAGTCATGTTCTTTCATGTGGCCCATGTTTTCTTATTCTTTATATGCTGCGCGTCATGTTCACACGAATGAATGCGTTAGGAACTGTTTGTGTCTTCTGCATTTGTCAAAAATCTTGACGGACAGTTTTGACCCTGTTATGGCGCACCAAAGTGGTGCATACTTGAAGTTTGTATTATTTACATATGCACGCCCGCTGACTGCATCCCAACTCCGCCTCTATCTTCGTTATTTTTTTCCCTGAATAAGAAGTTGACAAAAAATTTACATCAAAATTAGTTTAGTACATTGGCACACACAGGCGCTCTAACTTGCTCGCCTTCTGTGTGTCTGTTATACGAGAAAATCGAGTTTGCTGATGCTTTATACATAGTCCACATATTGTGCAGTTCATTTTCGTCAGAATTGCTCCACTTGCCTTGATACATATGCTCAATGTTACTCAATTATCTAGCAGCATAGATTCTTCTAACACTGTTGGTGATACATTGCTGTTAAAAAAAAAGACTGAAATGAAATCCTGATGCTAAGCAGTAAGGCATGTTACAGCCTATTCAATTGATTTGGATGTAATGTCCCTTATTGCTTAGCATCACTTATTAAATATAGCCCATAGGGTTTCATTCAGTTACCTTCAAAGCACCCGATAGTGGAGCAATCTTCTGAAAACTCGCATGCAAAGCAATAGGAGTTTCTTTAATTGGCCCCTTAGCCCTTAATTAATATATTAAACACAAAAAGTTATTACTTTACATAAAAACATGCAGAGTAAAGTTTTCATTAAGTAGGATGAAGTCTGTTTTAAAAATAAACCAAAGATAATGTGACTGTAGTAGCGTGCTGATCATTACGGAGATAGTTGTACTTAACCTATACTAATAGAAAATGACATCTTGCCACAAATAAGCTTTGGGCCGGACTCCATAATATGTACGAGTAGCTAAGTTGGATTTCAAGAATTGCCACTGTACCAGTCTACGCCTCCCTCCTTCACCTCCCACTCAACAAACCAGGTTCCAAGTCAATACTATGTCGTCTGTCCGGATAGAGATGTTGACTGGCTTGTATGTACCTCTCTCTTCTCTCCTCTTCTGCCTTCTCACTATAGCACATGTCTCTACCGCTCTGTTCCAGCTAACATCTTTCTCTCACAATGCCCTCATCTTCTGGGACTTACTTCCCCCCACTATCCATCAAGCTTCCTCTCTCCACCTTTACAAGGAAGCATTTCATAGCGTTGTTAAAGGACCGACTTCATACGCACTGACCCTATTGACCTTGTCCTATAAAATGTGCGCCTCCATGCCCTCCTTTTATCTCGTACATCTACCACTACACCAGTTAGATTGTAAGCTCTTTGGGCCAGGGAGTTCTTTTAATAAAATCTCCCATTATCCTCCTTTATCTTAATTTAGGAGAGTTTTAAATCTGCATAAGCCCCCCATGTCATCTTTATGCTATTAAAACAACAGTCGAAGCTGCTGTTTTTATCCCCCCCCCCTTTAATATGTGCATCAATACACTCCACACAATGATAAGGAATTAGCTAAGTTGCCGATCGATCTGTTCTCCTGTGATCAATCGACGAAGATTCGGCTGGGAGGTTCACTAAATGTCTGTCAGTGCAGCAGAAGAGGACCAAAGATTCACAGTTCTGTAGGGAAGATCATGTGACCAGGCAGTCACTAGACACAATTGGTGCACTGCTAGGGAGCGGGCAGGGCTGAAAAAGAGGTGTGCCAGAGCCTGTTTCAGAAGAGGAAGTGGATGTGACTTTGTAAAGGGTTGCTGTAGAAACAAAAAATGCTTCTTACATTATAAAATATTACAAATGTAACTCAGAGTTGTTTAAGAAAAATGCTACAAGTATTTTCTCATAGTACAGAACTAATTTTTTTTTTTTTTTTTAATAAAAACACATGGATATTGCTTGGTTTGCAGCTTTAAGACTTGCCCAGCTCGGTAGAAGGCAATGTTTCCTTTGCAGACAAAAAACTGAAAGTATGTTTGATTTTGATCAAATAGAGGGGTAAGGGGTATGGTAGTTAGAATTAGGACATCTCCCTCACAGATAGATGGAATTGGGATGGGGTTTTTCAACCTGTGTTACTAGTTGGTACACAAAGTCCTACACAAAAGTATCTTCTTAGGATTCTAAGCCACAGGTTGTTCTTTAAAGAAGAAAAAAAAAGAAGCACAATATTGATACTGAAAGTTATTTTAGAGGTAAGTTGTAGTAAGTAATTTAAAATAAAGGTGAGAATAGCAGATGTACTGTAGATTTGGCAGAAATAAAGCTATACATTATTTAACACTGTACATGTAAATATTCTGTAATTCAATACATTCTGCTATTTAGGTATGTGGCACAGAACAAAATTAGGACATCTTCCATGCAACCGTATAATTTGCTAGGTTTGTGGCATTCACCACTAAAAGCATTGACTATGGGAGCAGGATATATACCGCAAATGGAAATGGGTACCCATTGCAATACCTTTGTTTGCTGATTTAGTTCTAAAGGACTTTTTCTATAAGCTTCGAAGCCCCCAATTGCAGAAAACTTGCACTCAAGTCAATAGGAGTTTTTGGCCAATCCAAGGGTGATCGGACAAATGGAACCGAAATACTGTATTTAGTATCAGCCAGATTTGAGCAATGGTGTTCTTTCTCCCTATTCTACTTTATACAAGGAATGTGATCAATTTGTACCCTTTTCTTTTTAAATTCAGATTTAAGTACAGTTTTCAATGGAGAAGAGGGAAAGCAGGAAAGGGATTGGTAGGACAGCAAGCCCTTAAAACATGGAAATTTCACCGGGTTTGTTTAAAAAAAAAAAAAAAAAGTTTTATTGTTACATATTAAAAAACAAGTAACAAAATACAGACAAGACAAAAAAACTCTGTACAATACTCTTGACTGTATTTTGTTACTTGTTTTTTTAGTATGTAGCAATAAATCTTTTTTTTTTTTTTTTTTAAACAAACCTGATGAGTTTTTCATGTTTTAAGGGCTTGCTGCCCTACCAATCCCTTTGCTGCTTTACTGCAGCTCCTCTCGATTGGGGCGACGCCTGGAGGCATTACAGGTCCACTGCCATACATCATAGCCCAATTGCGCATGAGCGGCTGACGACACGCCAGCTGGACCGGAGACGGTATACTACGGGAGCAGCTGAAGCAACCTACCGCAAAGATTTCTGGCATCGGGGAGGAATCACTGGATCGGACTGTCCCTTAAAGGCAGCATATTTCCTTTTTTGGCTCACCCTTACTGGTTTGACTTTCCTCCCCATACATTGCTTTTCTTTCTCCGTGTCCCAAGCAAATAGGCACAATCATTATATTTCAGCAGGATCGTGTTTTATTATGCCTCCCAGTGAACCTGTTACAGCTATATACTATGGACATTATGTGTTCACCAAGTTAACGCCAGTCCTTGAGCTTAAACCGGCTTCTCCCAGTACATTCAATGGAGATGAAAGGATTTATATTATACCATTCATTTGGATTCTTTTTGTGAAGCCTATTACTATTTTTGATTCCTTGATACCCCCAAGGATACTGTATGCATTTATTGTACATGTAATAATGATGTGCTCTGGTGTTTTGCAGTGGTATTCCAGTTGGTGGATAGAGTAAACGAGCCTTCTTTCAAACAAGGTCACGAGTTTCCAGCTTTGAGAACTGAATTCCATAGGTTGTTATGAATATGCCTCACAGACCCATGGGGCTCAGTTCTGTAGCTTGGATCACGCTATCCTCTGGGAAAAAAAGACATCAAATTATGCCTGGATCGTAATAAGAAGTCCTGGATACGTTGAGCTGGTTGGCAAGACAAGCAGTTGTATGTATCTACTGTATATCTCCATTTATATTGCACTGTCCAGGTACATAGCACTTTACAATAAACGTGACATAACATTGTAACACATAATGGGAATAAGCGCTTCAGACTTAAAATAATAACAAAAGGAGTCCCTGCTCAAAAGAGCTTACAATCTACGTGGTGAGTGGAGAGAACTTACAGAGACAGAAGGAGAGTGTTCTGGTGCGTGCATCTGCAAGGGGCAAAGATCAGTGCATATGAAATGTATAGTATCCGACAATGGAGCTACTATACCAATATGCTTCGTTAAGGAGGTGTGTTTTAAGATAGGTCCTGAAGGTGGAGAGAGAGAGAGAGAGAGAGAGTGCTAGTCGGATATTGAGGGAAAGGGCATTCAAGTGGTGTGAGGGGAGTGAGTTAGAAAGATTTTAAGTGGGAGAGGGCTTTGGATACAAAACGGCAACCTATAAAAAGCCCCATGTCTCCGAATCAGCGCTATAAAAACAGGAAAAGAAAGGCCATAGAAATCTCCAGCCATGGCTTCTTGCTTTATAGCTGTATAGCTGCTTTTTACATGGTTTCCTCAGTGAGATATGATTTTTTTAATCAGTCTATAGCACAAGCATGTTGGCCCATATTTACTAAGTGGAGCTATTCTCCACTTTCTTCCCGGCCTCCCAGTGTCCTGGCCCCGAACCCCTCTGATGACTACAGAATACATCAACATTGTTGTAATCCCCCCAGCAATGAACCTAAATCAGCAAGTTTTGTTCCATGAGACATTTATACCAACATTTCTACTTAACAAAGTCCAAATTTGCAGTTCTCCTTCAGGTCTCCTATGTTTACAGAATCTTCATACAGAAGCTTCATAACTTAACGCCTAGCCATTTAAAAAATATTTTTATACAGAATTCAATCAGCGGGTCCTCAGAAACTAAACGGTGCTGATTTTAGCTCTGGCGACCTATTGGTTCTGAAGACATCAGTTTATTTTCTGGCGGTCTCCCGCCCCTTTACGCAAATAAAAACAGCCACCAAATCTCATGGGTCTCGTGGGTCAATAAGAAATGTCATTGAGGGTGAAGGAGGAGGCATGTTTGTTGTTGGGGCTTTCTACTGGATGACCATTTAAATTTCCATGTGGGAACACCGGTAACTAGACCAGTAAGTATCTTCGAAGCCGGGAGGGCCTCAGAGTTAAAAATAGCAAAATTCAGCTCTGTAGGAAACATTGGTTCTAACTATAACTAATGGACCTACTCGACATGTCCATTACACTAACAAACAGATAAATACAATGTTAATGCAGCTCGTTGTGCGCTCCCCGCGGTGAAATCGCACGATAGCCCCACTCCCTTCTTGCGTGCGACTGGTTCAAAACACTGTCCGCTTCTCCCGCTGGTGCTTGTGTATGTCCCGCTGTAGTGAAGCACGGGTTGAAATAACATCGACTACATTTTTTTATAATTTGATTGTCCTTTTGCAACTTTTTTTTTTCATTCCTTTTAACGGAAACATCATATCAGAATTATAAGGAATGTAACAAAAGTTGCAAAAGGGCAATCAAATTAGCAAAAAAATTGATAATGAAAAAAGGATTGAAATAGAAAGTAAGATCAACCCTAAAAAGTCTTTAAGTACCTTACAACAAAAAGATTAGAAAATAAAGTATAGTATAGTACCCTTTCAGTGTGATATGGGTAGGCAGATTATTGCAGATAAGGAAAAAGCAGAGGTATTAAACAAATTATTTGCCTCTGTGTTTACCAGGGAAGAATCAATTGCAATAATAGTGCCTCAGGAGGAAGCCACGACCTCTATACTAATGAACAATTTGTTAACTGAGGAAGAAGTGCATAGGCGGCATGATAAAATTAAAGTAAATAAGGCACCTGGCCCTGATGGCATACATCCAAGAGTTCTTAAGGAACTAAGTTCAGTAATAGCCAAACCATTATATTTAATATTCAAGGACTCCATTTCCACAGTCTCAGTACCACAAGATTGGTATAAAGCAGATGTGGTGCCTATATTTGAAAGAGAGTTAGATCACAACCGGGGAATCACAGACCTGTAAGCCTGACATCAATAGTTGGGAAGCTACTTAAAGGTTTTGTACAGGATAATATTCAGGAATACCTAATGGATAACAAAATTATTAGTAATAGTCAGCATGGATTTATGAAGGATAGGCCAAACTAACCTTATGGTGCCTATTCAGGTAGCTTCAATAAGATCACTGCTATATCGATCGGTTTGACATGTTGATAACTCACGGTATGAAATTTGTGTAAAAAATGGTATTCAGTAAGATTTTTTTGCTTGGTAGATACCGTTTGGTACAAAACTGCCATACCGATTGACTTTGCAGTTTCTGTTTCAGCGATCTTACCGTGCGATATCCCTGCAGTCAGTAAGAGCTGCACAGAGAGAACGTCATCTCCCTGCACAGCTCTTACAGACGATTGCCCCCTGTTTTTATTTAAATTTTATTAACATATTATTGAAGCAGGGGGTCTTCGGAGCTGAACCGCATTAATTTCAGGTCCAGAGACTCCTTGCTTCCTGAGGTATGTCCTGCCAGTTTAAATGACCCGGTCATGTGACGGGGTAGAATTCAACTTGTAGGAGATACCGGCACCCCATACCGGGGCCTGTACTCCGGGAAGCAGGGGGTCCCCGGACTTCAAATTAATGCGGTTCAGCTCCGGAGATCCCCTCCTTCAATACTGTGTTAAAATGTAAATAAAAACAGAGATTTATTACCTTTGCGGCTAACCGCTAAGGTAATGAAGGGATTAAACACAAATAACCGGTTTGTTGGTGGTTGAGGGGAAGGGTGAAGGTTATAGTTGCTCCAGGGGGGGTGGTTATGCCTCCCGGGAGGGATTAACCCCTCCCTTACCTTAGTAGTTACACCCCACTCCCTCTACCACAAACACCACACAGGAATGGGCAAAAGTGCTATTAGCCAATGATTGCTAATAGTGCTTTTGCCCATTCAAATAATCAATACAGTGCAATACAATAAAATACATTACTATAAAATATACATTACTATAAAAAAAATACTCTTGCCATTTAATCCATTGAATGTCACTGTGGTAATCTTATGGTTCTTTATCCATGGCAATTACTTCCTAGAATTTTAAACTAACCAAAAAAAAAAAACAATTTCCCGTTCTTCGAAAGTTTTAGCCAATATTATAAAAGACAAACATGGTCATCACGAATATGCACAAAACAGTTGGACTTCAACAAAACAGTGTATTTTCTAAATTCCAGTATACTTGAGTAAACTTTTAATAACTTAAAAAAAAAAAATATTCACTAATGTTCTATAATTATACTGTTTACTTGATGTTTAGTGTTGCTAGATAGTATGTATGAGATTATTACCGTTGTTGTGATGTTAGCAAATGTGGTATAATTACATGTTTTTTTTATATTTTTAATAACCTTTCCCATAATTAACAAATATATTTTTCCGTAAATTTGTGTGGCGCTGCTTTTACTGTGTATTTAGTATCATTATATTAAATTTGTTCATGTTTGAGGCTCTTTATTTCTCCACTAGCCAATTTATTTCCGCAATTATAGTACGTCTTGTCTTTACTATGGTAAAATGGACATTTTCAAACCTAATATGCTAAATGACTGGCTACTCATTGTACAGATGCAGTCAATGTTATAGCAACCTGTAGTGCGGTGCAGCGGGGCATACGCAATGTGACAGCAGGAAAAGCGGCCATTGTTTTGCATCTGCTGCGTGACAAAAGGGGGCGAGACTATTGAGTTATTTCACGATTGCAATAACGTTGACTACATCTGTAGCTGATGAATGATGTTGAATGTTCCCTGTTCAATCGGGAACACAGCACAGCAGGGCCACCATTAAGAGGGGAGGAGGGGAGAGCCATGACTACTGTCCCGAGGCCAGGGACGCTTTAATTTGGGTCTGGACAGAGGTCAGGCCCAACATTTGTGTCCGACTGCCGTGCCTCTGCTTGCCGCCTGACCCCAGCTTTCCCTTGTACTGTGGCCCTCTCTCTCCTGCCAGGCCTCTCTCTCCTGCCAGTGTGCACCGGAAGCTGGGCCCACATGGAAGTCGGGCCCAGGTTCTGCATGTGAACCGGAGAAACCAGCACCAGAGGCATGAGACCACCCCCAAGGTAAATCTGTCTGTGTGTATTGTGTGTGTGTGGGGTCTTATTGTGTGTATTATTGTGTGTGTATTGTCAGGGGGGGGGGGGGTAATTATTGGGTGTGTATTGTGGAGGGGTAATCATTATGTGTGTATTGTGGGGGTGTAATTATTGTGTATATTGTGGGGGGTAATTATTGCGAGGGGGAATTGTATGGGTATTGGGGGGGATTGTGTAGAATTGTAATTGTGTGTGGGGAGGGGGGGGAGGGATTGTGTGTGTGGCCAGGGGGGAAGAGGGAATGAGTGTTTGGAGGGGGGGTGGAGGGAGTGGTATTGAGTGAGTGGGTGGTCATTGAGTAATAGCAGAGGGGAGAGTGAGTGTAAGAGGAGACAGGGTGTAAGAGAGGAAGAGTGGGGGAGGGGAGAGGGGAGGTGGAGGAGTGGGTGGAGGGGAGAGTGAGTTAAAGAGGGGGGATAGTGAGAGACAGAGGGGGAGAAAAATACAAGAGGAGGGGCAGGAATTGAGGGGGGTGAGAGCAAGGAGGTGTGAAAAAAAAGATGGGGAGCTCTCAAAGCCGCCGACACGGTGGAGGGCGGGGGAAAGGGCCCCAGTGGAAACTCTAGTCCTGGACTCTGGTAAAGCTATCCGTGGCCCTGCTGCAGAAACGCTTACCTTCACTTCCCAGCCACTCAGAATGTACCGCGGCCTAGAAGTTATGTGCGCGTGCATCCACGCTATAGTCTGAGAGACACTTGTTGGGAGGAGGTAGGCGCCTCTGCAGCTTCTTTCAATGATCCAGAAAGAACAGGAAACATGAAATAACGCCAACAAAATGTTTATTGCGCTTAAGATGAGTTATTGTTATCTTCACAGGCCTTATTTGATTCATAGACAAAAACAGAAAAGCCAGCGCCTCATACAAAATGACACACCATGTAGTGCAAAATTATTTGATTATTTGATTATTTGATTCATATTCACGCCGGGCTACAGGGGGCTTAGCAATTCCTTTCCGTCTGGCACACTCCCATTTCTCACATCCACTAATAAATAATATTGTTGTTGACGTTGATTCTTTCACCTTTCAGCCTTCGCTCTTCAGGGGGCAACAAAAAAGGACACCTGATTCTTTCTGCAAGGAGGAAAACTATTGATTTTGAATCCCAAACATCATGAATCCACGAGTTACTGCAACTGAACACTGAGCGGTGCAATTGCAAAATCAATAGCAATGCTAACATGAATACATTCTTCTCTATTGGTTTCTAATGCCTGTCTGCAGCAAGAATGTGTTATATGAATACAGGTAAACTAGACTCTTCTTCACTGTATTGTGTTTGGGAATATCCGGGGCCGTCTTAACAGCATTATAGGCCCTCCGGGCAAAGCAGTGCACTGGGCCCTGCCAACTCTCTGCTACAAGTCGTCATTTTTCTCCTTCTACCGAGTTAGCGGGAGATTTGGATGCTGAGGCAGGTGATCGGAAAATTAGTGTTAAATTCTGGTCTGTGCATAGATTAGCATGGGGCCCCTATGCTCATGTGGGCAACTGCCCAGCGTGCCCATGCGTTAAGACGGCACTGGAAATATCCCAACACAGGGCAATAACGACACACATACAATGTATTGTACGTAGATTTCATGGTAGAGCTCTGCATAACAAAATACAGGTACAACGAATCCTTGAAAATATGTAGATTACATGTTTGCTATCCTAATCCCATAGAGCAGGGTTGACTGAACCACTGATTGAGCCAACTGTGCTGAAGCAGGGATATCCCTAATTCCTGGTCTATTGGTGTTGGCCCTTGAGGACTAGTGTTGGCCTCCCCTGACAGAGAGGTAAAGCAAATTCCCTAAGATCACACTTAGATGACATTGAGGTAGGATAGGCTTTTTACTTAGATCTGCAAAATGTATGGAAATCTGCTGCAAAAACAGAACCACAAAATGGAAATTCAGTTGTCATAAATGTCATACGTTCCGTAATAAATCAGATGTTCTTTTGTGCTGTTTGGCAGCTGAAGGCCCTGGACAATGCTTTCAAAATGTAGTGTACTTCCAAATTCTAAAAGAAATGTCTTTGTTCTCCAACAAGTGAAGCTGTAAGTGTTTAAATACAAAACGAGTGGCACTCCGTCCCCTTTCCAATACACTTATACAGTAGTACATTACCAGTACACTTCTTCCACTGACCCTGGATCTGTCATAATTTGTGTACTTCATTGTTTCAGCCACCAGAGGGAGCCCTGTGTCCACTGTTTTATAAATATGACAAATAATACCACTTGTGAGCACATTCACGTCTCAGACAGGTCCACAACCTCACCTTTCCCCATAATCTCTCAGCAAGCAATTTTCCCACTGCAGCCAGGGATTCAGTATAATGACATGCAAGGGAGTACTTACAGTGTGACTTTTTTTTAAGACAGAAAAGCATGTAGAACCATTTAGAAAACCTGCCATGTGCACAACTGATGCAAAAATATATGTACGGTATTTTAATCCGGATGCTAGAAATGGAAGTGGACAGGGCTCTACTTCTGCTTGGATTGGGCAGACCCCCATATAAAACGAGTAAGTTCCCATGATGTTCCAGGTACTGAGTGTAAAGGATAACAAGGCTGTTTCCCGTGATACATTTTGTGCTGATATTTGAACCAGTTTTGGATTTTCTTCCCAAATTCAGTCTCTAGCAATCGCGCTGATTAAATGCCTTTTACCGCTGAATGCCAGGGACAGTCCGATTCCAGCGTCATGTGACTACAAGTGCCGCGATCACATGGTGGCACCTGACGTCAATTGCGGAATACTACAGGAAAGAAATGGCCTACTGCAGACCAGACTTTTCCTAGACCCCCGAGATGCAGGAGGGAATTTCTGCCCCTATTACTCAGATGCCTTTTTAAAATCTAAGTGCCCCATAAGGTGGTCTGGCACTCCGGGGGCCCCATGACTAAGTGGCTACGTCTGGGCTTTCAGCATGTTTTCTAGGGCGAGATCGTATCCTGCTCTCCTATAGAACGCTCCAGTCCTTCTCTTCCGTTCCAGTCATCATTAACGTGATAGCGAGGTGCCAGAGTCCTTGAAGCACTCTGGTGCCGCGGTCCCCCGGGCACTCAAAGGGTTAAAGTTAAACTATGAGGTACACCTAGAGAAAGAGGTAATTAAAAGGACAGTTCTGTGTAGCGAGCAATGTAAAAAAAAAAATACGACTAAAACATGTATTAGTGTCATTGGCTTCCTTCCAAACATTTAATCCTCCCTAAAGCAAAATGTTCACTTATTTGTGTCTTTTGTAAAAACAAGCCCGTTTCTATTTTCTATTCATTCTCTTTATTCACCCACTAGAAGATCAAGAAGAAGCAACCTTGTTGCATATACTGTACAGCAGTTTACAATTTATTTATTTATAAAATGTTTTACCAGGAAGTAATACATTGAGAGTTACCTCTCGTTTTCAAGTATGTCCTGGGCACAGAGTTATGATGACAGATACATGGTTAGAAATGCATAGTTACATTAAGTGAGCAAGGTTATACATTATATAGAAGCAGGTCTTCTCACAAAAAGGATTAGGTGAAGATTGTATAAATACTCCAAAGTATTTGGTAATGGAGACATTACAAGTATAAAAATGGTCAGTCATCTGCATTTACCCATAAGGCTGCACTTATAGCGACGGCGACAGTGATGTGACGTTGCGTCAAAACAAATGCATTGCCTCCGCCACGCACGCTTATAGTAGGCGGACCATAGGTTCATGTACTGTAATAATTCTTATTTTTACATGCTAGAAATATATGATTCCCTCCCACATAATATCATGATACGTCAATGAACTCAAAATTATCGGTAGAGTTAATTATCTCACTATAAAATATCACAATTGGTCAAATTGATGGGCAATGTTGAGGACTTTGGTCATAAAATTATGGTAAATGTACCCAATATTTTTTGTCACCAGATGCGTTATTAAGTTAGTAACAGTATAAGGGAGGTTGATGACTCTAGGCCAGAACAAGAAAGTGAGACGGAAGCACAGAGACAGGGTGACAAAGACAGACACACGGACTGAGGAACACTGATAGGTACATAGGGGAAAGAGTGACAAGTGACCAGGATACTGATTATCTGATTTACACAGATTGAATATATGACAGAGAGGGAGCTGCAGACAGTGAGGGACTTTCGTTCGCAAACTCAAAAGAAAAACCACGAGAACAAAAAAAATGTAAACCCCCCCCCCTGAATCCCAGGGCGAGCCTTTTCTACGGCGTTGACTTGAATTTTGCTCGGATTCAATAGTTTGTTCGACTCAAACACCGATGTTCGGACTTCCAAACCTGCCTACCCAAAATAAAGACAGGTACACTTTAGTTCCTGTATGTTAATGTGGGATACAGGATCTTACAACCCATTAATCACCTCTTAAGAAGACCGCATAACACGTGCAATTTGGACCAGTGCTATATATGGAGGACAAGAGACAGGGGGTGCCCAATGCTGCATCCAATTGACAAAACATATAAAGTAAAATACATCAATAATAATAATTGGTTATTTAGTTAACCCTTTGGCCAAAGGCATCATAAGCCTGCATACCAACGTCAAGGTATAACCAAAATAATTATTTTGGTTATACCTTGACGTTGGTATGCAGGCTTATGACGCCTTTGGCCAAAGGGTTAACTAAATAACCAATTATTATTATTGAAGTATTTTACTTTATATGTTTTGTCAATTGGATGCAGCATTGGGCACCCCCTGTCTCTTGTTATATACAATTGCCACGCTCAGTAGCTCTCTGGTTGACATAAATATATATTCACTTTGTGGTGGGTGTGGGAGTTTGAGCTTGCTGGGAATCTGTGTTAACCTATATATGGAGGAAAAACGTGTATGCAAAGATCATTTTAAGAATCAAACACTTGTATTTCTGGATTTGTTTGTTTGAACTAAAATATACACACAATTGAAGCAGCAATAACTTCCCTATACTGATAAATAATCATTTATGAAATCAGTCATCAGGTCCCAGGCTGCTGTAATTAGCTGAAGGCCCTGAGCTTTAACCAATGGGACATACACAACCCTGACGCACAGGCAGAAATAGGTTCGGTCGGTATGTACTGTATGTTTACCTTTATTTACATAGCGCCATGCATAGCGCTTCACACCAGTAACAGATACTGCAGGAATAAGCGCTTCATACCTAAAAGTGGACATTAGGAGAAGGAGTCCTTACCCCACAGAGCTTACAATCTAAGTAAGGTAAACCTGGTTTTAATAAGGACTGGATATAAATGTCTCCCCTCCCCTAAATGTACCTCTCGCTCTTTTAGCTACACTGCTCCTGACTTTGTTCCTGGCCTTTCTGTTGATAATCCCCGTAATGGCTCCATTTGACCAGTCAATTACATGGAAATAAAATGTCAGCGAACAGGTTACAAACGAAACCTTCTGTAGAAAAATATCTGCTTTTTTTTTTTTTTATCCAAGGGTCTCTCGGTTTTGATCAGCAGTTTTACACTCAGCCGTAACCATGGTGATTTCAGATTTAGCTGCATTGCCACAATTGGAAGTGTGTGTGTGTGTGTGTGTGTGTGTGTGTGTATATATATATATGTATATATATGTATGTGTGTATATATATGTGTGTATATATATGTGTATATATATATATATATATATATATATTATATATATATCAGAAAAATGGTATGTTTTGCAGAATGTAATTTGACACGTATGCCTTAAAACAATCCGGTTGCACAGACTTCAAAATTCAAATGCATCAGGTGTAATTTGTCTGTTTTTGCACTCAACTTGCAAAAAAAAAAAAAAAAAAACTATTTGGCTTAAAAGAATATTGAATTTCTCTGTGTGTGCTTGTTTGTTCCTAAACGTAACGAAATACCATTTGATGTATTCCCGATTTGCATCAAGGCTCAATGTCACGGCAGCAGTGGCCGGCAGTGAGGTCAGAAATGATCCAATCCACAAGGGCTGTGTGACCGTGAACAAGTTCACCCTGTGCCTTAGACCAGAAGTTCCCAACCTGCAGTCCTCAAGACCCCTCCAGCAGGGCCCGGTTTTAAGGCAATCCCAGCTTCAGCACAGGTGGCTCAATCAGTAGCACAGATTGAGCCACCTGTACTGAAGCAGGGATATCCTGAAAACCTGACCTGTTGAGGGGGGGGGGGGGGTGCCTTGAGGACTGGAGTTAAGCACCCCTGCCTTAGACTGATACAATTAGATTGTAGATTTGAGTGCACAGGAATGGACGATACCTGCAGGGACAGTGTACATTACAGGTTAACAAGATGGATTTGTCTCCTTACATTCCAGATTGTCCTTATGCTTGCATTGTAAAAAAGCTGCATTTCTGATTGCCAATAGTATACATCGAGAATACTAATTAGGAGTTCGACATAATCGGCATCGCTGGGGAAGTGTCACTCCCTGCAAGTGAGATATGGAATATTTGACAGTGTCTGTCGTATCGTCTGCATCTGCCTTGACATTTCTAGCATTGAAAGAAAGAAAAAAACGCTTCAGGTTTCCTTTTTCAATAAAATGGCACGTGTCACTTTTTCCGATCGACGAGAATAATGCAGCAGTACAATTTGCTGGCTGTGGAAACAGGAGGGATGTGTCCACTGGAGGGCAGCAGTGTTCCAGCAGCCATTGAGTGAGCCACTGCAAGAATGTCGATAAGTGCTTCAAGTGATTATGGATGAGCACAATGACAGTGGATCACAGGAGCTCCGGACTCCAAGGCTGCTCATTCTACAGTACATTTAGGTGCATAGCACAGAATACTTTCTCAAATATTATTTTAGTGCCTTTTTTTTTTTTTGCTAGAGTAACAGAGTGTATATGAGCAAGGGTAGTGCTAAAGCGCAGAAGAATTTTAAACATGGGTGAGTTTGGATTTCACTCATTTGAACCCTTACGAACACCTGCGGCAAAAGGATTAAACTGAACCATGGCTCGGATGTGCGTCTGTGTTTGAACTTAATTTTTGATTCTTGCTCGACATTTCCTTCCTTTACATGCAGCATGAGTGTGTGTATATGTGTATATATGTGTGTATATATATATATATATATATATATATATATATATATATGTAAATACAACTGTATGCTCATTTGCATGTCTTAGGCAGGTCTGCAACCCCGCCTTTCACCATTATCACCCAGCACACAGCTCTTTCACTGCAGCAAGGGATTCTGGATTGCTGTGGAGGGTTTTTGTCCCTTTTTTTACTCACCATAACTTAACTCAGTATGGTACACCCCATCCTTTAGCTTCTCTGCATACCCAGTTTACCAACCCCACACTGATGATACCCATTAAGGTCAAAACAGCTGTCTGTGGTTGGGTTTTCTGGGTATGCACCTTAATCCTGGCTGTGCTCAAAGCTGTGACCATGCAGCAAGCTTAAGCCTATAGGGAACCATGTTAAAAATGGTTTTTGAAGCAAAAAGTGGCATTGTGTGCTCATTTGCATGTCATTTCCCAGAATCCCTTGCTGCAGGGAAAGTGCTGTGTGCTGTGTGCTGGGTGATAATGGTGAAAGGTGGGGTTGCAGACCTGCCTAAGACATGCATATGAGCATACAGTTGTATTTACATTTGCATATTTGCTTTGCTGTGGAGGGTTTTTGTCACATACATATATATATATATATATATATATATATATATATATATATATATATATATATATATATATGTATCTTAACCCAGGCTGTGCTCAAAAGCTGTGAAATGCAGCAAGCATAAGCTTATATGGGACCATGTTATATGGTTTTTAAGCAAAAGGTGGCACTGTGTGCTCATTTGCACGTCATTTTAACGTCATTTCCCGAATCCCTTGCTGCAGTGGAAGCGCTGTGTGCTGGGTGATAATGGTGAAAGGCGGGGTTGCAGACCTGTCTAAGACATGCAAATGAGCATACAGGAATATTTCCATGTGCTATACACACACACACACACACACACACACACACACACACACACACACACACACACACACACACACACACACACACACACACACACACGTTTGTATATCTTTATTTATAGAGTGCCAACAGTGTACTCCGGGCTTTACAAAGACCATACAGTACAGGGAATTATAATACAATAAACGCAGCAAAGTCAGACAATAGGAAAGGAAGGAGAGATAAAGAAATGTGTATAGAAGGGGGCTGGTGGGAAAGGAGGAAAAAAAAGCAGTGGTATTGTGCTTGTAAGTAGAGCTGTGCGAATTGTTGGGCCTGATTTCGATCTGCTGTGGATCGGCCAGTTCTTTTGGTCCTTGGATTTCAGCGGTTCAGTCTCAAAAATGGCAATTCGCCTTTTGCGGATTTAGTTTTTTAACACCGACAATCCATCCACGGATTATCACATGGAAACCTGTGCCCTGATCAGCACTATCGCAGTTTAAGGAATAATCCCAGTACACACTTGACTATAGACACGCACACATACTAGCACTAACACCCAGATTGGTATATACTGGCAGTACACACGCCGGACAATATGTTAATATACAAGGAAGTAGAAACCGGCAAAGAAGGGAGGAGGGGCAAAAAGGACCCTTTGCCTTGCCCTACGTATGTGCTAGACATTGAAAGTACTTTGGCTATGCTTTTGTAAGCCACCCTAGCACTGAATGGGTTAAAGTATACACTTCATGTTTACTTTACTGTATTGGTTCATTTCACATTTTCAGTCTCAATCCATTTTGTCCCCTGGGGAGTGAAGGTCGTACAGGTCGGGTCTTTGATTACTTTGTGAGGTTATTGTTGCTCGGCCAACGTTAGTGATTGAAATACCAGAGCGGTATATGATTGGAGTAAGGGGTTGTTTGTTCTTTATTGGATACCATGAAAGGTGTCTGACATAATATGTGTTGCCACAAGGGAGCATGTGTCTTAAAGGGGCAATCCCATATAGCAAACAAAATTAAATAACTAATAACTAAACAATGCAATTGACTTCCAGTTCTCTGCCTCAGGTTTGTTGTACAAGCTGTATACAGTAGTACAAAGCTCTAGAGAGTTCATGTAAGAATGGGAAGCAAGCAAACAGTGAAACAGATGCAGCGGCCATTATTCGAACAAATCACGGAGCCGTTTTCGTGTGCTCATCTGTATTCCACGCGGCATTAACGCGGCCAATCACCCCAGGCACATGTGTTTATCGCGGTTGCTTCGTTTGAATTTCATGGATTCTGTTTCGTATCCGTGGCAGAAATGAATGAATTGTAATGTGTACAGTACTGTGCTACTGTGTCAATTTCAGTGTTTAACACTGTTTAACACTAAAATGCCATTTTCTGCACTCGCGTCTTAAGGCGGGAAGGGGCGGTAAGGTTGGAAGAAATCATGCGCCATGACATGGGTATTCCGAGGTATACAACGCGTGAAGTGTTCGAATAACGGCCGCTGCTTCTGTATGTCCAGTGTGCTCATTTTGATGGCACTACACAGAATCCTTACCTGCAGCTTACAACAGTCTCACACATTAGCACTCTGTCTCATGGTCACACAGGGGTCACACATTAGCACTCTGTCTCATGGTCACACAGGGGTCACACATTAGCACTCTGTCTCATGGTCACACAGGGGTCACACATTAGCACTCTGTCGCATGGTCACACAGGGGTCACACATTAGCACTCTGTCTCACGGTCACACAGCAGTCACACGGTCACTCTGTCTCATGGTCACACAGCATGTGGTGAATCTCACTCTGACGAGAGACCCAACAGCATAGTCCTAAAGCCTCTTATGTCCTTACTCAGCCCCTTATGGCATCTCTGCCCCTGGCATAGTTAGCCCTCCCTCTCACAACAGCACCTGCATGCTTACTGCATCCTTTTGTGTCATAACCCTGTCCCAGGAGACGCTGGATCCCCTGCCCCTGAGGGGAGAAGGAGTCTCACGCAAATCTCAAGCATGTGTGAGACCACTTCTCATGGAGCATGAGAAGGGGTCTCACACATGCTTGAGATTTGAGGACCATTCACAGCTCTGTGAACATGACAGTGGGGCAATGGTTTAGGGGACGTGTTGGAAGGCAGACACTTATGGATTCTAAGAAGTAAAAAAAAACGCAAGCGCAGAACTTCACATGATGGTTTATGGTAGAATAAATTGTAATTTAAAAAATGATGCGTATATAAAGGTTGATTATTACATCTTCAAGGTTTCATCAATACAAGTCAATAAAAAGGAAAGGACATTCAGGATAGGACTAGAGTCGTGGCCTGTTTGGAATGGTAAACAACCCTTCACATTGTTACAATGAGTCAGCGAGTTACAAAATATTCAGGGATGAGAACCATATAGAATAGAACCTGCAAAACGATCCCCGGTGCAACCCAGGAAGGTTTTACCCTCTGCCCGTCTCCTCAACGATTTTCGCCGTCCGTGATTTTTTAAACACGGCTGGGGATTAGATTCTTCCCGACCAAGATGCCGAGTACTGGGAGTAACTGTGCAGGTACGAATGAGTCCGGGAAGAACTGAACAGCTGATCTGCCGTTAGTAAAAGGACCGCCGATTCAGGGTAACAGCGGTTGAAGAACGCCGGGGAGTAGAGCACAGTCTTTAGGCTGCTAAACAGGAAAAATCTCAAAGATTGTCCGGTTTGTATAAAAGTTCATAAAATAATTTAAAAAATAATTAAATCAATGATTAGGCAAATGAGTAGCTGCATAAATCTCCTATGAGGGCATAAAAATCCAACAGCAGCAGAAAATTATTTGACTGGCTCCAGGGTTCCTAAGTGGCCTACTTTGGCTTCCTTTATTGCCTTAGCAAGGCACCAGCAGTTTAAATTCTTTCAAAACTAAAGCTGTCTCACATTTTAATCTGGTCTGTAACTGTTATATACGCCTATAATATATATTATCTTTAACTGTGGATGCAATGTCTAATATATAATGTATACCCTGTTCACATATGTAACTGTATTTGTAAACATTGTATTATTTGTCATCTTAACTCTATGCCCAGGACATACTTGAAAACGAGAGGTAACTCTCAATGTACAGTATTACTTCCTGGTAAAACATTTTTTAAATAAATAAATTAATATAGAAAGCCAAAATGAATACCCTGGGCTAGGCCAAATAGCGTAGCCATGAGCCATGTATGTAATGGGCAATAGACATATTAGCCAAAAGGGGCTAATAGGGATTTTGGCTATAGAAAAGCATTAGAGCAAATACATTATAAATAAATACATTAAAAAAACACAATCATGTCATATAATAACTATCATTTAATCTGTTAATTGTCACTGTGATTACCTAGTCCCTCAATAGGAGCCTAAATGGTCACATTGGCGATCAATGTAGACCCTAAGTAAATAAATGTATTACTTAACCCAGCCGGGATGTCGGCCATCCTCCTCATCCTTAGGGCCACCCAGAGATAAATCCAATAAATGTCCAATACCCAACCATAAAAATAATGCATGATGTATGCCTTCATGGACAATATGGCTTCCAAGGGACTAATGTATCTATTTTTTATTGTGAAGGAAAATGCCTGGTATATATCACATTGGCTAACGTGAGTCACATGCAACGTGAGTTACAGCCAGTTAGCACCAGGATAGAGCTTATCCTGGCGTTAGTGGGACTATGTCTGTAAGGGTACAGTTCAATTTAACCAGATCACTTGTGTACACATGGCATTAACATGTCAGTCTAGTAGTAAATGTGTTACGCAGTGGTAAATTCTACTTTGACACAGATGTATGTCTGGTTCTCTCCTCTTACAAGGGAACAAATTGAATTCTGTACAATCACGCCATTCCTGCTCAGGGACGCCATTGAAAAATATGCTGACTGATTTATTGTAGTATAGGTAGCCTACAGGACAAGGGCACCCTCAGTAATCAAAAAGCAGCAGAGGGCAAGTAAATCACAAGGAGCTCAACAGAAGAAATGTACGGGTGAGCTGCCTTACATAAGCAGTCACACTCACTCCATACACTTTCAGAATGCAATGAGTACTATGGCTATCGTGCAGAATGAAGGATGTCTTGGAAGTCTGGCTTGGAAGTCTGGCTTGGGGTCCAGCGGCCGTCTCAGGACATTGGCTCACATATTTTTATTTTCTACTGTTTGATGGTGACATTGACCCTTTGAATCAATTAATTACATTAGAGCAAAGCACTTTCAGGATGAACCCAGGGGTGTAAGGGGTACAGTAGCTCTCTCACACCTACTTCCCAGCAAGGGCTCAGTGTTGGAATGGTGTATCAAGGGTCCACAGGGGGGAAAAGACTGTAAGAGCCCAGGATAGAGCCCTAATGCACAAATATAGGGCTAGCAGTCACGCATATATACAGAGGGTCATACCTCCATTAATTTGTGCATACATACATACTGTAAACTCAGATGTGCATGAACATAAATATATATTTTTTTACAAATGACCATTATTACTTTATCTGTTCTATCCTTTGTTTGGAACCCTCAGTAATATATCAGAGAAAGAAAGATATATAAAACAAAATCTTTGGAGCAATAGCAATATTATACACTTGGTGAATTGTTTACGGTTGATTATCTCTTGGTCAACAAAGTAATAATAATCCGGGAAAGGGTTTCTTGAGTTTTTACTCTGTTGTACCAATGTTGCTAATGAGACAGCAGAAGGCAAAATCAGGACCATTCTCACAATGTTGACCTGAAATTAGTTGGCCGGTATGGAGAGGGCTTTCAGTTCACATACTGTAATTTGCTCAGTGGCACTGCTTCCTGGGTGATTCCATTATTACTGTATACAGCTTTTTGATTACTTTATCTTGGCTGTTCACTTTTTCTATACACAAAGACAGATGGAAGGTAAGAAAAGAATTCCTAAGAATAAACACTTCCGTAAAGGCAGGAGTCCAGATGTCATAATAAATATAGAAACGAATGATAACGAGTATAGAAAAGAATGCTGTATTCTCTATTATAAAGGTAACGTATTCTGCACAGCATCTAGATATATTCAATGTAGCTGAAAAACGGCAACTAGTAACTTTAGATTCTTATTTCAGTTAAGACAAACAATGTTCCCTCATACAGTATATTGTTCTCAGTAGGAAGAGCTTTTGTTTGCAGTTAGATCTAGTGTTAACACGAGAAACCAGACAGAATCCTCAAGGTTAATTTAAATGCAGCACAGCCTCTTCTGCAATAGAATTTGTGAGGAACTAGGGACAATGGGGAAAAATACCTTATCTGATGTAGACAAGGTTTACCTTTTTTTTTGCTGGCACATGTACACTTTAATGGTTTGCAAAATCCTGCCCAAGCAGGATTTGGAACTTGTTAACCCTTTCACATACTGTAGAATTGGGTCAATGCAGTGTACAACCTTCCAACAGTAATGGGGCTAAACACAAGCAATTCATATTTGAAAACATTATCTTCTGGTAAAATGCTTGGTCAATAAATGAAATCAATGTAAAACTAGAATTCACCGCAAAGGCAGCATGTACCAATGCTATAAAGATTGTGATGGCAACCTTTATAGCAGCAATCGGGGCAATTTTGTGTTTCTTTTTATGAGCCAGGATACTTACAGCTCTGCGACTCCCAGGTTCCTGAGATTTGAACATTTCTATCTCCTAGACAAGTACTGCAGCCTTATCCTCAGGGCCAATATAAAGCTGGGATTTAATTGGAAGACGATGTTTTCATATTATTTTCTATTGGTGACTTGAGATTTGCGGAATTTTCACAGCATTTTGCAAACCAATGTGGAACGTGAAAAAATGTGATACATTTTCCATGCATTTTTTTTGTTTTGTCAAAATTCGCATTGATGAAGACCCTAAAATAGGCTTTTTGCAGAAGAGGAAGAGAGAGATTAAATAATCTTATTTGCATATTCAAACTAGTTTATTTCCCAGGTATCTGAGGTGTGTTCGCAGATATTTATCCACGTGTAGAGGAGTGTTTTGGGAACTATATAAGTCCTCCACTAAATAGAATTCTCATTACTTCCACTCAGGAAAACGTCTCTTTTGAAAGTATTAGATAGTGAATATCTGTTGTAGACCTCAGGGGGGAAATTTGCTAAGATTTTAAAATAGGTTCTGGTAGCAATTTCAGTCCATTGAAATGGTGTAAAAATAAATGAGTACTTTAATAGAAGGTGATAGCTGTTTTATTAGACTGACAGAATATATCCAATAGAAATAATGTCCTCCTCAGGACTAGCAATACTGATTTATCTTCCTAATCTGCTTCTTTTCACCTCTGTTTCCCTGTTTGTACACTATGTTCAACCATCTTCTCCCATTCTTCTGAATAGAAACGTGTAAAATTATCCAAAGAGTGGAGGCAGCATTTTTAGCATTTTTTTTTTACTTCTGTAGCCCCCTTTGGGGACTACTATTGCAGTTAAGGGGTTAACAGCCTTCAATAAGTTAACTGTGTGGGCCCACTCAGGTTATTCCTCCCCATCCCCCATCATGTGATGTAGGATGATTATGCAGATGGGATGCCACTCACTTGTATGTCTTGTCACCAGTGATGTCACTGTATGGAGTATAGAGGATATATATAGCTCAACCAAATGTTCTATAAACAGGTTTGTCATGGGAGACCAGGACAATTAACACCTGGATTGCATACACCAGACAGAGCAAGATGTTAAGTTTAACAAGTTTATTCTGACCAAGGTCAACAGGCACAACACTACATAAAGTTTGGCACAAACTAACCCAAAACAGGGAATATGGGGGGGATCCTAACTCAATAGGTGCCAGGTGCCGCTCCAATGGCTTACCTGGGTAACTTCCACACTCTGTCCGCTTTGGGTACCGCAGTCATCTAGGGATGCTAGTTGAACTATAGCACATTTAAATGGCCCGCCAGCTTCCACTATGAGCCTAGTTTTGGTGTCTCCTGCACAAGCTCGGATGATTTTCCCATCTTCATAGGAAATTATGGAAGATGGGGTGCCGACCAATCAGTGCATGGATGCAGCATGTGGGCCAAGCACTGAGCGAGGGCTTGCCTGTGATGGGCCAATCCGAGACGTGGGAGGTGATCGTGGTTCTAGTACAGCCCACAGAGGCGGACTTTAAGAGGAATGGGAATTGCGCCTCCCATGCCCAAACCCAGCAATGGTTTCCATAGCCAGCCTGATATCTCTCACAGAGATAGGAGCTTCAGAGTTTTGGCTGAACAATGGCTCCGCTCCGAGAGGCATTGTTCCCTAGACCTGAGTCAGCACCTTTTCCCACATCTAATAATGATGGAGCACTTCACCACACACATTCTGGAAAGCAGGACTCTATCTTTTTGTGTGCAGGCTGGCTGAGTGAATTACCAGCCCTGCACACAGGCGACAGAAACAACAATGATCCTAGTCTGAACAGTTGAACATATATAACAAACCCCATTATTCAGAGTGACACTCGGTTACTCTCGGTTACAGTTATTTATTTCTAAAATGTTTTACCAGGAAGTAATACATTGAGAATTTCCTCTCGTTTTCAAGTATGTCCTGGGCATACAGTTAAGATGGTTACAAATACAGTTACATAAGTGAACAGGGTATACATTATATACAAGACATGTAGCATGCACAGTTAGAGATAATATATATTATAGGCGTATGTAACAGTTACACAACCAGATTAAAATGTGAGACAGCTTTAGTTTTGAAAGAACTTAAACTGGTGGACGATGTGAGAGTTTCCGGTAGGTTGTTCCAGTTTTGGGGAGCACGGTAAGAGAAGGAGGAACGGCCGGCTTCTTTTTTGAGCCTTGGGACCATGAACAGTCTTTTGGAGTCAGATCTCAGATTATAAGTGCTGCATGTGGTTGGGGTGAGGAGCTTGTTCAGATAGATGGGTAGCTTGCCAGGAAGTATTTGAAGGCGACAGGAAAGATGAACTTTGCGCCTAGACTCAAGTGATATGTGTTGTAGTTGCATTGGAGAACAACACTGCATATTGAATTGTAGAGGGTGTCAAGTTTGCTAAGGTGGGTTTGGGGTGCCGAGCCATATATTATGTCCCCATAGTCGATAATTGGCATTAGCATCTGCTGTGCGATACGCTTTCTGACCAGCAGACTTAAGGAGGATTTATTCCTGTAAAGTACACCTAGTTTGGCATAGGTTTAGGATGTCAGGGTATCAATGTGCATCACGAATGTTAAGTGGGAGTCAAACCATATGCCCAAGTATTTAAAACTAGTAACAGGAGTTAGGGTGGTGTTAGCGTTAGTTCTGATCTGAAGCTCAGTCACTGGAAGCTTTAAAAATTTAGTCTTGGTCCCAAATAACATTGTTACAGTCTTGTCTGTGTTTACAAATTGTTTGTTTTGATAAATCCAATTTTCGAGTCTCAAAAGTCAGATTGAAGTGCGTGTTCAAGGTCGGAGGGGCAAGGGCTGTGTGCATATAAGATTATGTCATCTGCATGTATTGAAGCTCCCTTACAAGCAGTGATGAACACTGAGAAGAGTAGGGGCTTCAGAACAGAGCATTGCGGGACACCACAGGTGATATCCAAGGGGTTGGCGTTAGAGCCTGTGATGGACACATGTTTGGATTTACCTGATAGGTAGGAATGAAACCAGTTTAAAGCATGTTTTCCTATTCCAGAGCACTGGAGTTTGTTAAGTAGGATAACATGATCAACAGTATCAAAAGCCTTTGTAAAATCTAGGAATACTGCACCAGTGAGTTGTCCCTGTTCCATTCCACGCTGGATTTCATTGCAAACTTTTAGCAGGGTAGTTACCGTGGAGTGTTTGGGGCGAAAGCCAGATTGGAATTGGCTAAGGAAATTTGTCTTGGTATAGTTATCGTTTAATTGGGAGTGAACAAATTTTTCCATGACTTTGGATATCCAAGGGGTTGGAGTTAGAGCCTGTGATGGACACATGTTGGGATCTACCTGATAGGTAGGAATGAAACCAGTTTAAAGCATGTTTCCCTATTCCAGAGCACTGGAGTTTGTTAAGCAGGATAACATGGTCAACTTTATCAAACGCCTTTGTAAAATCTAGGAATACTGCACCAGTGAGTTGTCCCCGTTCCATTCCACGCTGGATTTCATTGCAAACTTTTAGCAGGGGAGTTACCGTGGAGTGTTTGGGGCAAAAGCCAGATTGGAATTGGCTAAGGAAATTTGTCTTGGTATAGTTATCGTTTAATTGGGAGTGAACACATTTTTCCATGACTTTGGATAGTATTGGGAGAAGAGAGATTGGCCTGTAGTGTTTTTGTCCCCACTTTTGAAGATTGGGACACCTCTGGCAGTTTTCCAGGTCTTGGGGATATGGCCTGCAGACAGAATAGAGTTGACTATGGAAGCAATTGGTTTGGAAATGGTTTGGGAGCAAGGCTTAGGAACTTAGATTGCAGTAAGTCAGGTCCACATTGGCTGCTTAGTTTTAATTTGAGGAGCGCTTGTGTAAGCTACTCTTCGGATTCTGGGACAAATTGGAAATTGTGGGCAGTGTTGGGAGGGGGTGGGGCTATAGGGGTACTCTCAGGATGAGATTCATGTTTGTGGTTTGTGTTGTGTCTCGCTAATAATTTAGTAGCACACCCCACAAAGTTGTCATTGAATGCATTTGCAATGTTAGTGGGGTTTGTCAGAGTAATATCCTCCTTAGGCATATTACTTGGTTGTTGACGGTTAGAAGACTGGAATATGTTGTTGATAACCTTCTAGAAGTTAGCTGGGTTTGATGTATTCTGGACAAGATTGTCATAGTAATATTGTGCTTTTGCATGTCTTGTTTGCCTTGTGCACATGTTCAGCAGGCATCTGTAGTGATTGAGGTCCTCTGTAGTACCAGTTACTTTGTAGCTTTTCCACAAGGCATCTCTGAACTGGTAGAGTGCTATAAGGTCAGTTGTTACCCACGGATGGTGGCCCCCCCGTACTCTTATTCTGCGTAGTGGAGCATGGGTATAACAGAGTTTTAAGAACTCAGATTGGAAATAGTCGAGCGCAGAATCAGGGTCGGCAATTAAGTCGTTACATAGTTACATAGTAGATAAGGTTGAAAAAAAGACATACTTCTATCAAGTTCAACCTATGCTAAATTTAGACGACAGATACTTTATCTTATATCCGTATTTACAGTATATTGATCCAGAGGGAGTCAAACAAAAAACCACAGTGAAATATTATCCAATGATATCTCCTAAGGGGAATAATAAATTCCTTCCCAACTCCAAGAATTGACATAAAGATTTCTCCCTGGAACAACATCCTTCCCATGTTTACTTATTTGGTATATCCCTGTATACCTTTCCCTTCTAAAAAGATCTCCTTGGGTAATTAATTCAACATTTTAACTGCCCTTACTGTAAAGAACCCTTTCCTTTGTTGCTGGTGAAATCTCTTTTCCTCCAACCTTAAGGGATGACCCTATGTCCTTTGTACTGCCATTGGGATGATTTTTTTGGATTGCTCCTTGTACTGTCCCCAAATATATTTGTGTATAGTTATCAATCCCCTCTTAGACGCCTCTATTCTAATGTAAATAAATCTAATTTACCTAGCCTCTGTTCATAAGTTAGATTGTTTATACCCTTTATGAATGTTTCGGCTCTTCTCTGCACTCGCTCTAGTTCCCTAATGTCTTTACTAAGAAGTGGTGCTCAAAATTGTACTCCATATTCAAGGTGTGGTCTTACTAATGCTTTATAAAGGAGTTAACCCCTGAGAATCTATCTAGACAGGTAGGGACAATGGCCCAGCTTAACCTTTCTTATAATAGCCACATTTCCACTATTGTCACAAGGTTCTTCAGCGTTTTGACTGGGGTCATCACTGCGCATCCAGTAAATACAGTACATATTTGAAAACGAGAGGTAACTCTCAATGTATTCCTTCCTGGTAAAACATTTGATAAATAAATATAAATAAATAAATACAAATAGGTTTGTGTGTATAGCTAAGTGTATGAAGTATCCTGTCATTATTTGTGGTTTTCAGTTGGAAACATGCCCATTTAGTAAGGTCCAGGAGTAAAAATCCAAGATTATTCTCACTATTGAAAAGGCGGAAGCTCTTGCTAAGCGTTCTTAGCATATTAACTCTGGAGTATGTTTGGAGTGGCCAAACCAGAAGGTACCTAGTGAAATCCTGCTCAAATAGGTATGGAAGAAGTATGCAGTACATAGTAGCTGGTTTCTAAATCAGGAGCCTGACGTGTATTCCTGAGAAGGATCATTCGATATGGGGCATTACTAACTCTTTGCAAGAGACTATCACTTTAAAACTTACTATGGGTAACAAGTCTGAGTACCTCGCCGGCGTAGAAGTGAGAGTTACCAGGGGACAAAGTCCGGAAAATTATTATTTGCCACAAATTTCTGTTAAGTAACCAGTAGGTCAGTGTCTGTGAAGCATTATTGAAGAATGTCTAATAAAGCACCTTTTGTTTATAAAAATTCCTGCCACTCATCCTTGTTGTATTCAAGCATTCACGCCCAGCCTGGACTTGCCCAGTACCCTGCAAAGGCCAGTGAGACTGAGCACTACCATGAACAGCATATAGTCAAATCTGATGTAACCTCCTTTTGAGCCGAGTAAGGACGGTTACACTTCATGGCAAAATGTTTTGCAAAGCCTCAAAGCGCTAATAATGTGCAACCACAGCGTATATATATTGTGTTAAAATAGGAGTAAATAAAGGGTCATTTGACCTGCTCCATCTGCTTCTTAATCTTGGGTGTTGATGTTTAACAAAGCCAGAGGGCCAGAGAGGAGAGATAAAGAGACAGATTCAGAGAATGAGACTATTAGTAGGGTGATTGATTGTCAGTGTTAGACAGAGTGTGCAGTATATTGAGTGTTAGTATGTTAATAGTTAGTGTAATAGTTTATTTGTATTGATATTGAGTGTTAATGTTTGACTGTGTGAGTGCATTCTGCAAGTGATTGTTAGTGTCTGAGAGTGAGTGAGTGATTGAGCGAGAGAGACAATACAAACAATAAAATATATAAATACAAGTAAAAAATACAAACGATAATGTAGTCGTTAGTTTTCTAATTTGAGTTTTTGTTTGTATTAATTAGAAATTATAGTTAGTTTTAGATTAGTTATATAATTGAGTGTGTTAATTTAATTAAGTTAGGTAACTTAGTTATATTTAGTTATAGTTAAATAGTTTTTTAAAATGTAATTTTAATTTGACCATTTTTAAAATAAAATGTATTATTGGATGAGCGAGTGAGTGAAGTGAAGATTTCAACTAGAATTTGTGGCCACTTTGGGTGTGTGTTTGTCTGTGTTGTTGTTTGTGTATTCTCTCTCAGGCCTTGACTGATGCTGATGAGATTTTGAGGTTTCCTTTCTTCCATCTTAACTTAGATCTGCCAGAAGTTTCAACCAAATCGATGCAGCCCCCATCTTGGAGTTCGTTTTTTTGAAGTGCTAACTAAATAAATAAATAAATGGTACATCTCATTGATGTGTTATTTTGCAGTGTGCACTACATTTAGCAAACAAAAAAGACAGCACTCCCAATAGACAATCCAGAATGGCCTGGTGCTCGTCTCCTAATGAAATTAAAATAATATGTTACCATCCAGACGAAAGGCAAAGCAGAGACAGCACTCAGAAGGTAAGTTTTCAAAAAGCTATATTGACAAAAAATCACATAGATCTGATGTGATCTATGTGATTTTTTGACAATATAGCTTTTTGAAAAAGTAAAGGTATGTATACAGCGACAGTGTCAATTTGGGCAGCATGGAGTTCGCTGTTGGGATCAGCTTTGTGGTGCTCTTTCGAGCAAGAACTCTAAATGATATTATGTTCTCTCCTGCTTTCCATTTTCAGAGAATACTTTCTTTGCGAATATCAAGCAGCCTTCAACTGAGAAAAAGAGAAGAGATGAGCCTGGCGGCCTCTGTTGCTGCCTGAAGAGTTAACATTGAGTCTTATCCCTTACACAAATGCAAGAACTTGTCAATGTGTGGGATGCGGTACTCGATTGCAGCTACGTCCTCGTCATGAGCCCTGGTTACTAGAAACCAGAATAATACAGTATAATGAATTGATTGAGCATACTTATTGCCGCAAATGTTGAAATAAAAAATAATGGGGGATGAGAAATTGTATTTAACTTATTGTGTTTTGCTAAAAGATAAAGAACATACTACTATTTTTACAAATTTAGAATGTTTAAAATATTGATTATATCATTTATTTTCTTGCTAAAAGCTGCTGATTTTGTTTAGAACCAGGCTTGTGCTGTTTTGGATAAAACAGAACAGAAAACTTTTTTAAAGGACAATTTCCTTACAAATTTATGTGTGTCTATGTAGAGATCAAACATATTTGTTTTCTTGGTAGCGGTAAATGTAAGTCCCTTACGCAATACTCCCTTTTTCTTATCAGACAGTGTATATTTACTGATATTCACTACGTTATTTTTTATTGGCTGCTCAGAAACAATTTTTTCATTTCCCCCCCTCTCGTTCTTCTGAATCTCCTTTTCTCCTACTGTGTGAGCGGTGATAAATGTGCACTCTATCAACAACTTTGCTATCAGTGGTTTGTTGTAATTGAAGAAACACAGTGAGATGGGCTTCACTGACTTCCAAACCTAGATGTGCTTGCTATTACTGATGGCCTAAGCGGCATTCTCGAAGAAGCTATCCTTCTCCTCCCCTTACTTGAGCTATCTCTGCTGCCCAGTGCCACCAGCACCAACAGCATATTCTTCCTCAACATCATGATCATACTCCTCCACTCAACATTTTTGTTGTTGTGTAACATTGTGTGCTGCTGTTTCTGAGGCTGATATGATTTTCTGGTATCTCCCACCCATTCCAATACCAATATCAGTTCCATGCACTATCGATCATGATGACATTGACAAATGGTGTGGCATTGGCTGCTGTAGCATGACATTGTGTGCAGTTTATGAAGCTGCCAATGAGGGTGTTGGTGGTGGACTTGTGTGTTTTTTTTACTTTGAAATATCTGGCCTGTCATTTTTGCTTTTAAATGTACTAGGGGGTTGGCTTACTGGTGTTGCTAGTTGTGGTGGTGCTCATGGCTGCTCACAGACGGAATTACTATCTTTATGATGTATCGCATTTTTAGTGCTGCTACCACCACCAGCACTAACACTTGTTGTTGCACCATGGATCACATAATTGGCTACTTCCCAATTACCATCACTTCTCTCCCCTGCATATGCAGTTTGAGCACCACACACAATCAACACCACTCTCATCATCATCATCATCATCATCATCATCATCCTTCCCTCCTTCAGCCATTCATTTCTCTCCACAACCTCAGAGACGATGTAAAAGAGCTAGAACCTGTTTCAGATTCATCTTCCTCCCAGCCTCAGTCAGTCCCTGCAGTCACACAATTTCCTGAGGAACACGATGTATTAGGCTCTGACTTTGTATCTGACCCTTCCCTCACTGATAGTTCTGATATGCCTTTGCACACCCAGAGGTTGAAGCTTTTCCAAATTCAGAGAATATTCAATTACAGCCTCTTAGTCATGCCAACAACATCTAGTTTTTCTGGACAATAGAAGGATGTTGCAAGGGGTCAAGTACAACTGCTGCTATTTTTATAGGAGTAGCGCATATGGTTTTCTCTAGGGTTTTCCCTTTGACTAGAATTACTATGATTTCAGGGTCAGAATGAACCCCCCAGACAGCACACAGCCTCACCCTACATACATAACCCTACACACAAGGTGAGGGGGCAGCCAGGAAGGGAACCCCAAGCCTCTATGACTGAGCTATCCCGACTGCCACATGATCAAACCTGCATGTGGTGAACCACTCAAGGGTTGCAGTAGGCTGGAGCTAAGTGCCGGTTACCCTGCATGGGATGCCATCTATGAGTGGAAACAGTTGTCAGTTTCACTGAGTATCAAGCCACGTGTGCTGGTCCGCTCAGGCCGATACTTGTCCTGTGTCACCATCACACCATCATTGTTGATCATCTGTACGGTTCAGCCACATTCATCCATTACGGTTTAGAGACGTTTATCCATTCGAGTTATCTTCCCACCATTAGACCTCTAGTGAGCATTTTGAGTGCATGTTATTAGGACCTCCCTGCTTTCCCCACCTGTGGGGAGTCTTTACCAACAGGCCCCCCCCTCTTTTGTTTAGCTTTTACTCTTCCCTAGTGCTTCCTGCTCTATATTGTTCTCTCTAGGTTGAGCAGGTACCTTTCTTGTTATTTACTGTGCATTATATGGCCAATATAGATTCGAAATATGGAATAAATGCCACAGTAACAGTGCTTCTTTTATATAAAGTCAGCAAACTATATATATTGGCCAAACATCCTGGTTCATTCATTTCATAAAATATTTTTAACCGTACTTATTTTTTCTAACTAGAATATAAATACTAGAGTTCAATAGAACGTTTTCTCCTCCACTGCCTCTCCATTTGGGGGGATAACAAAGACTAAACAAATCAAATAAAAATTGGGGGTGGGTGTCACGGGAGATCAGTACTTTTAACATCAAAAACCTTCCAGGATCACTATCACCAAGCACAGGAGAAAGTAATTGAATAAACTGAGTTTATTCTGGCAGGACCAGCAAATACTCAAAATACACAGAAATTACATACACTCACCAACTGGAGACCTCGGGGAAGACACTAGCCTCGACTAGGTGCAGGGACCTGCCGCAGTAGGCTTACCCTGTCCGCTTCTTTTCCAGGACTCCAAAGTACTATTCGCTCAATAGCAACTTTGAATCTGCCGCCCGCTGTAGCTACGCAAGCATGTAGGATCTCTCTCAGAATCCCACTAGCTTGTCTCCATAGATGGATCTGAACTACTGTGCTGCCCGGCTCCTTACATAGCTCCCCTGAGCTATCTTTAACATTGAGCCTACACTGCAGCCAATCACAGCACAAACTGGTAGAGGACTCAACAGAGGCTCGCCCGGCTGTGCCTATCAGAGGAGGGGGCGGACTTAGGTACTCAAGACCGCCCCATGAGGATGAGACAGCTTGGAGAGCCGGGAGTTCAAACTGGCTCAAAGGAACAGCGCCTGCAAGGCTCAGACCCGGCAACTGATTCTATTAGCTGGTCATCTACCTCCCACTGGGTAGGCACTTGAGAGTCTGTGGAATACAATGGGCCCTACTCCGCTGAGAGCCCTATTCCCAGATCTGATCGGCTGCCTTTCACCACTCACCATAAGTCTTGGCACCTCAGCCATCACCCACCTTTGTCCTGCTCATATCATTTCTATGGAACAGCTCAGTTAAGTGAATCGCTGAGTCTCTTTCCATAGAAATAATACTTACAGTCACATAACACAATTTACACTTTACAAGGCTGACATCCAAATTGCATCACAGAACAATGCTGGTTCACTAAACTGGGGGAATTGCTACTACAGGGAATAAAGTGCTTTACTGACAATATATTTACATATAAGTTATTTTACATTCCAAATCCCTACATTAAATACATTTGGCTGAATTAAACATTACTGAGACAGCCAGTTTACCTGGTTTTAGGGGTAGCTAGCTGGGCATCACCTTTATTTTGTGATGCCAGCTACCCCTACCATCACAATGGGAAGGGGAAGGAAAGGGGAAAGGGGGAACGGCAGACTCCAGCCACTTAATTATTCTGGAACCTTCCACTTACAGCAAGCTTACATCTAGCAGTACACATTTAAAGGGTTTACACCTGGGGGAGCCTTATTTTAGCAACACCTAACACCTACAGAGGTGAGCAATGTTATTGCATCCATTATCATGCTGTAAGGCATGCAAATTGCGCAATTAAATTACCAAATTGCACAATAACGTGTTAAAACTCACACCAGCGAAAATTAATTATTGTGCGATAAAAGGGGAAATAATGCTGACTACATTTGTATGACTTTTTAAATCATGTTTTAAAGTTAGTTTGTAGATATGGTAAGCTGTGACTTGTATGGAGTTTCACTTCCTCTGGCTACTCCTTTTGTGCGATGTCACTGTGGGTTAACCTTTTTCTGTGACATATGAACATATTTCACAGGAAGGGGACCTCATGACATACTGGGCAGACTGCTCCCGATAGAAACAGAAGTTGAGTCACTTCTTTTTCCATCACTGGTTGGCAGATTGTCACGCTTGTGCTCCTACAGACAAGCCGAGAAAGGGGAAGGGACCCGATAGCGAGGTGGGGAAGCCGTAGGAGACACGATTTAGGAGTAAGTTGTCGTGCAGCTGGGGATTGGCGCACATAGTCATATGAGCGCGACGCGTGCAGGAGAATGCGTGATGCGTCCAGAAGCGCGGAGCCAAGCTCAGAGACATGACTGGCCCAGCTGCATGTGCGCGCATGCTCTGGCAGCAGAGCGGGAATGCGCGTGTTCTCAGGCACCACCGCAGAGTGGGGGTTTTGCTACTAGTGAGGAGCAGGGGAGGAAAGTGTCCAGAGCACAAGGTCACAATAGAATTGCTTCTTGGAGGATGTCCAGCCTCCTTAAAGGCATAGAGCCAATAACAGAAAAGTGCAGCAATAATAAATTCAAAGTAAGGGTGCTTTAGTTGAATGATTTGGCCAAAGTATTGTGAACCTGCTACCACGTCAAGGTAAAACCTAATCAGCAGGTCCTACACTACCCGCACGGTGAACTAACCTCAGTACTAGCAAGAGTAAGTTCCAGTCATTCGGGAATCCAAAGGAGGTGAGTAAAGGTCACAAGGATGTCCAGGCAGGAACATCAAGTGATGAGAGTACTTTCAGCCACCAGGGCAGGTAGCAACTGACTTATTGAAAGGGCAGCGGCAGCTGATAACAATGTGAGTCAGAGTGAGGCTTACTTCCTGTCAGGAGGAAGAGGGCAGAATTTGCCAGAAAGCAAGATGGCGTCACTTGCTTCAGTATGCTTGAAGTCACTTCCTTTTGAGAAGACAAGACAGAGGCGCGGCCTCGGCGGAAGCAGGGAAGAGATCAGGACACAGACAGACATCAGATAATCTTGACTCGCCGATAGAGGGCGGCGATATGAAGTTCAACAGGTAAGGAGGGAACACGCCGCAGGGGGCGTGTTCTGCGCATTGTCACAGTAAGGAGGGAACACGCCGCAGGGGGCGTGTTCCGCGCATCGTCACACAAATGCAATGGGCATAAGGTGGCTTCCGAAGGGACCACATGGCTGCCAATCCTAGAAGTCCGGTTTTCGCTGAAAAAACATTGTTGACATGCTCTTCCCAGTTCAGAGGCCCCTAAGAGAAAGGAAGCATGCATTATTTCCAGAGAAACAACAGCTGTCCAATGTCAAATGTTTCCCTGGTCATTTTAAATATTTCCCTGGTTATCAATGAGTCTTGCACCTGAAATATGTATCTAGTTCCCAATAATTTGGGGAATTGTGAATGACTAGCTCATGATTACTTAGATTCACACATAGAAAGTGAAAAAAAAAGGCGGTGATTGGATTTCTAAATTGAAGTTGCCAAGCGTGTAACATTTATGATTTATCATCTGTTTCTTTGTTGCAGTTAACCAGAAATAGAAGACATCTTGATGGGAATATGCCTCACTGCGTACAAAGCAAATGAGGGTAAATAAAGGAAACTATGAGTCTCAGCAGGTTGTTTCTCAGTCTCCAATCAAGAACTGCAAGTGCTAATTTGGACAAAGCAGGCAATCTGCCCTCTATTGATTTCCAAATCAAATTGTTGTTAATCACATCAATAGTCCCAACTACAGCAACTGTCTGTTGACAGCAAAAGTGTCAGCGCTGCATCCAGAATATAGCGAAAGACAAAAGCCTCAGTGCTACATCCAATAGGACAAATTATAGAGTAAAATACTTATCAGTTTTTCTTTCCATAAGTGAGGGTCATTTAGTTCAATTCTGTGATCAAACCATTTTAAGCTTGCAAACCACATCAAGGTATCCCCTCTTTTGGAAGTCCTAACACAGCTGTACCTGCAAAAGCTCTCCTAACCTCTCTAACGGAGGGAGAACTATTGTAATAGTCTGGTTTTTCACAGGTGCAGAACAAGACTTGCCATTTACAAGTGGGATGAGTGAGCTTAAAACAAGGGAAATTTACCAACACGCACAGCCCCTGCAAGCTCAGAACCCAAACCCACCACATCATGCAGAACTACCAGTCGGGCAGTTTAGTGTTTGCAATTGCTAGCTTAAAGCAGCAATACTACATTCCCCTTTGTATGTTTTTCTTATTTGTATATGTAAAGCATGTACAGTAGCAATGCATTATTCTACATTCTTACCTAAGCAAGCAATTGTTTGGTGCTCCTGTTATAAATATGTATAAAACCTGATTTTCTGACTAACATAATGGCTGCTTCAGTCAGTGTAAGGCCGCGGATATAGTAGGCGCGCGATGTAGCGCATGGCTGATTAACTCCTTTTTAAAGATAAATCAGGCAGGTGTAAGTATTTTTAAATAAATATATATATATTTAAAACTTTTAACATTTACATAGCGAACAAATGTTTAAGTTTTAAAAATATATTTAATCAATGTATTTTTGTGATAAGACTGATTGCAGTCCCCAAAGTCACACGCGAATCTGTTCTTTCTGCTCTGTTCTGTATTTGCAATGTAATTATTGCCCCATCATTAGTCAAACAGATAAACATAAGTAGTAACAAGACTTGAATGGTGATTGTTCATTTCTCTGTTTCCCCAAACCTAGTGATAAGCAAAAGCAACGGGCATTAGCAAAAGTAACATCAATTTGCACTACGATAAAAGAAAAAACATACAGGAGGGCCCCGGGTATAAGGCGGGTTCCGTTCCAGCGGTCCGCCATAGAGTGAAAATCGCCGGAAAGCGGATCCGGCGATTTTCAGTGCTGCGCATGTGCGAACCGGCATTTTCGCATGTGCGACCTATGCTCTACGTGCGCAACCTGCGGTCTGCGCATGAATGCCCGGGCGCACCCGCCCGTTCTGCGCATGTGCGATTTCAAATTCAACATGGCGGCCCCCTTCTCGGTGCCGCCATATCAGCGGATCGCCGAAAAGGCGGAGAGCCTAGAAGCGGGGCCCTGCTGTATAAAATTTTATTTCAATGGTACTTAACCCTGAGTAGGCTGAGCCGGATCTCCCCAGGTTTGTCTGAACTTTGTTGGAGGGGGTGCGGCCAGAGAGGGGATCTGGTCCATATTTGGTGGTCTTGTCCTCAAATTCAAACATTCTGGAATATGATCAGAGTGATGATCCAGGACCACACTGGAGTATTGGTACAGATGAACCCGCTGTCATTCTTGTTGGCCAAGCCTATAGAGGAACTACCGAATTCACAGAGGAAAATGGCGTCATTCATCCTCACTGCAGCCCGATGCTCAATAGCAGTGAAGTGTAAAAAAATTAAAGCACCTTCAAAACAAATGGTAATCCATAGAATCAATGAGGTCAGACTCATGGAACATCTCTCAGCCATCATCAACCAAAAAATAGACCAGTTTAACAAGATCTGGGAGGCATGGCCCATGACATAAGAACATAAGAACTAAAATAAAAAAAATAAATAAAAGGAAAGAAAAAGGAGAGATCTTACGACAGACCAGGATGCGGGCGGGGGGACGAGGTGAGTCCCCAATCCCCTTCTATCTGAGCCCTTTCCCCCCATCCTTTTTTTTTCTCTCCCTCTCCCCTCCCTCTCCTCTCTTCTGTCATTTCTTACTTCCTTTCTTTTTATAATATCATCCATGTTTAATTTAATAGAGCAAAAATACGCAAAACACAAGAACAAAGTGAATAGGAGAAAATGGCACAAATAAGTTCTAACCTTTTTTCTTTTTAAAGTTATTTTGATCTAATATCACTGTATGTTTCCATAAGTTTGAAAAATAAAAATGTTAAAAGTGGCATTTACTGTGCTGTTCTATAGATAATTTCTATAAGTCCTATGTTGTTTTCACCAAAAAATAATAAAAACATTTGAAATAAAAAAATAAAATAATTAAAAAAAAAAAAAACTTAACCTTTAGGTTAAGATTGGAGGAAAGGAGATTTCACCAGCAACAAAGGAAAGGGTAAAAATATGGCTAATGAGACAAATCCGAGCGAGTTTACCTTTATTACCCAATATAGCAATCTGGCGAATGTTATCAGAAAGATCTTTACTAGACATTGGGAATTTTTAACTAAAGACCCCTTTCTACAAACTTTATTTCCTAAACAACCCAGGATGATTTTCACAAAGGCTAGAAATATAAAAGACCAATTATCCCCTAGTAAAATCAAAAGTGTGAACAGCAATTCCTATTGGTTAACAACCATGAACAAACCAGAGGTTTTTTTTTACAAATGTAACAAGTTCAATAGTTGTAGAGTCAATACATCATTAGTCAGATCTATTAAATAATTTGTATCTCATCAAAAAGATTTTAAATTTAAGATCATGGATTTTATCTCATGTGATTCTACCTTTGTAGTTTATTTAATAATTTGCCCTTGCAACCAGTACTATGTCGGCAGGACAAAACGAAAATTTAAAACCCGCATGTCCGAACATATTAGAAATATTAGAATAGGGTTGGAAACGTATAGTGTTTCCAAACATTTTAAATTACAACATAATAGTGACACCTCCGGCATAAAGTTTTTTTTGGCATTGATTTGTCAAAACCGTCTTATAGAGGTGGAGATAGAATCTTAGCAATCAATAAGTTGGAAACAGCTTGGCTCTTCAAATTAAAAACATTAGCGACGGCGAGGACTACATTTAGAAATAGATTTGGTGTCATTTTTGTAACTCTAAATTTGTATTTGGAGTCATTCAAACCCACCATCCCCTTTCAGATAATTACTTCACACACTTGCTGATTTTTATATGTCATTACTGTATAAACACGATATTTGCCATCATGATTGTGCAAGGCAGGGAATTGTAATAATGTGACATTTTTGTTGGCTCTTATTAGACTCAGCAACAATTAGGATTATGTGAGAATCCATCATTAAGGATTAATAGCCTAATTTATCCTATTAATATAAGTTCACCTTTTTTATATTCAAAATTTGGGCGTATTGAGTTTCTTCACAGGTATCTTTTTTATATGTATTTTTATGTTATTCAAATCTTAATCCTGGGACCTTTCAAATAGTATTAGTTTTAAACAGTATTAGATTTTATGTATTATTGTTACTATGCTTGCCCATTGTCTTATTATATAGATAGGGTATAAATAGTGACAGGGTGAGCAGCTCCAGCATATGCCCCTGATGAAGCTTACGGCAAAACTAGTATGGTGGTGGACGTGTAACAGAACCGTGGAGGACTTCCAATCACCGCTGTGACTGTCTGTGACTGTCTTTATCCAAATCTCACGAGACGCGAGAGCAATCCTCACGTAACGCAGAAGTGTCCTGAGGACACGGAGGTACCGGCAGAGAGATGTGGGATGTTTTACTGACCAGACAAGGATGGTGGCAGAATCTGGTTGGCGCGCAGTGTTCCCTCTGCGGACATATCTTTTATGGTTGTAGCCTGTAATAAATATTTTGCACGATTGTATTTGTTCTCTTTCCTTATCCTACTCTTGCGATTGGCTGTCTATCAACTCTGCTTTATTGAATATTTACCTTGGGAGCCGAGCTGAGCCTAGCAGTTCAGTGTCAGGAGGATCTTTTCCGGGTTGAGCCCATCGGTTATAATCCTAAAGAGAAGCCTAGCTGAGCCCAGCAGAGTGGACTCTTCCCTCCTCAACTACCAGATAAGATCATCCTTTCTGCCGGCTTTCAGCTTTTATCTTATAAGTGAAGAATAATACAGCAGGACGTTTTTCCTCATTATACAGATAACACTATATTCTGTTTTTGTCTTTGTCTCTCCTGTGCGCTCTAGGTCTATTTTCTTTTCCATATTGACTCTTCTCTCCGGGTGAGAGGTTTTGACCAGCTGCAGGGAGAGATTGGTTATTTTAGGTATTTTATTATCCCTTTGTTTTGAGTGTTTGTCATATTGCGCAGTTCTATACTTTTCCATCAACAAAAGGTTGGACATCTTTTTAGAAAGGAAAAGTATAATGGGATATACCAAATATGTAAACATGAGAAGGATGTTGATCCAGGGTGTAATCGGATTGCCAATTATTGGAGTCAGGAAGAAATTAGTTTTTTTCCCTTATGAGATATCATTGGATGATATTTCACTGGGGTTTTTTGTTTGCCTTCATCTGGATCAATATACTGTAGGCAGTGATGGGATTCAGCCGGTTCGCACCGGTTTGTGCGAACCGGTTACTGGAATTTATCAAGTTCGCAGAACCGGTGCATTAACCGGCAGTAGAATCACATGTTTCAGAGCAGGGGAGGTGCGCCATCCAACTGTCTGACCCGGAACTTCCGGTGCCTGCAGCTAGAGCTCCTCACATCCTGCTCTGAATGAAGTGATTGCTCTGCCGCTGCATACCATCTCCCCCGCCTGTGTGCAGCCAGGGAGGCATGGAGGGGAAGGAGAGATATGATGGAGGTTTGAGAGTGGCTGGGGTAGGTGTGAGAGGGGCTGGGGGAGATGAGAGGGACATGTGAGAGTGACTGGGGGAGGTGCGAGAGGGGCTGGGGGAGATGAGAGGGACATGTGAGGGGGACTGGGGGAGGTGTGAAAGGGACTGAGGGAGATGAGAGGGACATGTGAGGGGGACTGGGGGAGGTGTGTGAGAGGGGCTGGGGGAGGTGTGTGAGAGGGGCTGGGGGAGGTGTGTGAGAGGGGCTGGGGGAGGTGTGAGAGGGACTGGGGGAGATGAGAGGGACATGTGAGGGGGACTGCGGGAGGTGTGTGAGAGGGGCTGGGGGAGGTGTGAGAGGGGCTGGGGGAGGTGTGAGAGGGACTGGGGGAGATGAGAGGGACACGTGAGGGGGACTGGGGGAGGTGTGAGAGGGGGCTGGGGGAGGTGTGAGAGGGACTGGGGGAGATGTGAGAGGGACTCTCTGCCACCCCCGTCTCTCTGCCCCCCTGTCTCTCTGCCCCCCCTGTCTCTCTGCCCACCCCAGTCTCTCTGCCCACCCCAGTCTCTCTGCCGTCCCCCCCTGGTCTCTCTCTGCCCCCCCCTGGACTCTCTCTGCCCTCCCTGGTCTCTCTCTGCGGCAAAAGAAACAGTATAATGATAATCAAGTAATGATATGGAAATATTTTAAGAAAGACAAATAAATAATTTATTTCAATGAAATATTGTGATTTTAATTTTTCACAATAAAAGGGCAGTACAGTCTCCCCCCCTGCCCCCGGCTCTCCCCCCTCTCACTTCCCCCCCCTCTCTCTCTTCCCCCCTTTCTCTCTTCCCCCCTCTCTCTCCCCCCCCCCTCTTTTGTCATGAGGGCTCTTTCTTTGCCTAGGCTAGTATTTGTTTACCTTAAAACCTTCTGCCCCTAGCACCACTTCACGACTTAGGCCTCGTCCAGGGTGGTGCTGAGCAGGCAGGCTCACGCTGGCCACGATGAAACACATTGTGGCAATATGTGTGGCCAGCGCTCGCAAGAGCCTGCGCCCGCTTGGCGCTCAGAGCAAGCAAATTTGAATTTGCCGCTCGCAAGCGCGTCCCGTGAGCGGTTCGCCCAATGAGGGCGAACCAGCTCTGTGACGTCGTGGCCACGCCCCCAGGTGAGCGCGCCCCTAGCCGGCCACGAATCGCCCAACTGAGCAGGACGCAACGCATGAGCGCCAGCGTGCCCGTTCCCTGCCTAGCCGCAGCCTTAGCAAGAGCTTCCATCCTGCTCCCTCCCTGACCATATACAGGCATACCCCGCTTTAAGGACACTCACTTTAAGTACACTCGCGAGTAAGTACATGTCGCCCAATAGGCAAACGGCAGTTCACGCATGCGCCTGTCAGCACGTCCTGAACAGCAATACCGCTCCCTACGTGTACTGAAGCTGTGCGCAAGCGGGGAGACTATAGAGCCTGTTACAAATGCGTTAATTACATCAGTTATGCCCGTGTATGACGATTGCAGTACAGTACATGCATCAATAAGTGGAAAAAAGGTAGTGCTTCACTTTAAGTACATTTTCGCTTTACATACATGCTCCGGTCCCATTGCGTACGTTAATGCGGGGTATGCCTGTACTTTAATAAATATGGGCCAACGTTTTCAAAAACATTTCCAAGATACATTTTCAAAAGTTAGCTCAAAATGCTTCAATCATCTAGTTTTAGCCTTGCAAACATATCACATTAGTACAATTTGTTCCTATATGCACTTTTAGGTGTGACAATAATTTGAACGGACATTATGATCTTTACTATTGTTCAGTAAGTTAGCTTGTCTTAGCCACTATTTGTGATCATTGAAGGCCGGTCATGACATTTCTGTGGTTTAAGTGCGAACTCTATCAAAACAAACATATTTCACTGAAGCGTAGGCATTGTAGTGATACAGTTTGGCATCTGGTCAGGGTGTAGGAGGTTAGCTCATATTTACTCATATATGCTTTTTTTATAAATCTTCAGCTTCATACTACAGTTCTTTATCACTCTTGCTGTAATTTTCCATCTTCTAAATGGAAAGGATGACTATTTTCTTTCTGCTACAGACAAAGATTTTTTGTCTATGAAAATTCAGAAGCACTAGGCAATTAAACAATTCATCTTACAGCATTAGACTTAACTCCTGATTGTAAATCTATAATGCACTCTGTTAGAACTGATTTGCCATCTGGTAATTCCACAAGGAGTCTATGAATTAATCCTAGCTGCTTATGTTGAGAAAAGTGGATGATGACGTAACTTGTACTTTATTATAATTCTAATAAAAGTGTACGCTTCAAAACAAAATACAGCTCAACCCCCTTATAAAGCTGTGCTTGGGGTCTAAAGAATCGCATCGTGTTATAAGTGGATCGCATTAGAAATAATGTACAAGTGTATGCATTGTACAATAAAGTATTTTAGATACCAATAATCGTGTTGTAAAGTATTCATAAATACGAAAATTGGGAGCCACGCTTCCATCGCGTTATAAGCGGATTCGCGTTGTAACAGATTGCGTTATAACGGGGTTGAGCTGTAATTAGAATTAATTCAAATTGTGTGGTAAAATGGCATGCATATATCCCCCCTCCCTCCCCCCAAAAATCTGTATATTTCCATGTGTTTATATATTCATTTAAATATTTTATAGGGAAAAAAGAAAGTATTATATTAAATGTCCAGTTTTTAAGTAAGAAATAGGTTATGAATTTAAATAAAGGGGATGGAAGGTCTGACTTTTGAGGAAAGGCTAACTAAATTATATTTGTTTACCTTAGAAAAGAGGCGGCAGATGCTAACTATATACACATATACTGTATTTAGGTAGGTAAACAAAGGCAGTGCACTGCCTGAAAAAATGGAGGAGGCTAACGGTGGCAGAAAAAGGGTTCCTTTATTGGATAAACGGATCAAACTTTTTGCTTTTCTTGTGCTTTTTTAGTGTCTCACTTACCCCACCCTTCTCCTCACTCCTAATATACACTTACCTTATGAGATTTAGTAGAAAAAATTGTACTGTATGTATGGTTTGAAAATGAGAGGGATATGGTGTTTTTTTAAATTATCTTTAATGAAATCTCCTTATTGGGAATATTGGTCACAACAAAATTGAACAAAATGAGTATTAAGGACTAAGGATTATTTATTTATTTTATGTTTAATTGTATACTTTTATATATATGTGTTTGGTGAGGGATTAAGTGTTGTTGTATTCACATGCTCTTTGTTTATTTAATTTATTTTATATACTTCTTTTATGTGATGTATTTTTTTAATATTCACATTCTTGGGGTTTGTGCAGCCGATTTAGTGACATCACTGCTTTTGATATGTATATTCTTTTTGTTTTTGTCTTTTTTTTCTATAAAGTTTTTCTTCTATAAAGTTTTTTTTAGTTGTTGACCAATCGGATGCTCCTCTTTTATACCCTTGCTTGTCCCCTGACTTGTTTCTGGGGAACTAATAAAGTTTATTTTGTTTTCTTATTCTTGGTCCAATCAGGACCGGGTTACGAAGGGAGAGTGTTCCGATTGGTTGATGAGCGGTGACGTCTCGATTCTGGAGCGAACGGCGCCTGTATTTATATCTGCTGGTTTGTTTAGTTTAAAATACACCTTGATAAAGGGCGCATGGCCCAAAACGCGTAGGTGTGCATTTGCTGTGACATCCAGGGGTCATGTTTGATCTGTTTATCCAATAAAGGAACCCTTTTTCTGCCACCGTTAGCCTCCTCCATTTTTTCAGGCAGTGCACTGCCTTTGTTTACCTACCTTCTGCATACCTTGTCTGGTGGATTGCACGCTGCTAAGGATACCCAATGGGACTGCTCTATTGAAGACGTCTGGAAGCAAAAAGTGAGTCTCTTTGTACATTACTACTCTTTATCTCATATTTTATAGGACAATCTATGTACTGTTTATTGTGCTGGTTAGCACTAGGTACTAGTCCCTTAGCCCTATTAAGGTGTTTCATTGTTGCTCACAATGTCATTGGAGTGGTCCTAATGGAACAATTCATCATTTATTAAGGGAACTTGTTTTTCTTTGTTACCCACACCCCCACATATATTTAGGGCCTATTTAAGAAACTTTCAAGGGTTTGGGTCAATTTTTTATTACAAGGCATTACAAATGCCACGGGATCATCCCTTGAGTTTGGAGCAAAGGAGATTTGATCAGAAGCAAAGGAAATGGTTCTTTATAGTAAGGGCAGCTAAAATGTGGAACTTACTTTGGATGGAGAATGTGATGGCAGATACAATAGATATCTTTAAGAAAAGGTTGGACATCTTTTTAGAAAGGAAAGATAGACAGGGATATACAGTACAAATTAAGTAAACATGGAAAGGATGTTGATCGAGGAAGAAATCTGATTACCATTACTGGGCAGGAATTTATTTCCTCTCTTTGAGAGACATAATTGGATAATATTCCACTGGTCTTTTTTGTTTGCCGTCCTGTAGAGCAATATAAATACGAATATACGATGAATATCTTAGTCGACTTAATTTTACATAGGTTGAACTCAATGGACAAATGATTTTTTTCAACCCATCTGTAACTATCAGACAGGGTTGTTGGCACTTAGTCAGGATATGCAGTATAAAGAAATCCTGTCCTCATGGGAGATTTTTCTGGCTGCAATAAAGCAAGTGTCCGACAGGCTGGAGACACTGGAAAAAACTACAAGTCCCATTTGCATTTCGACATTGGACTCACACTTCCTCGTAGAACCCTATTTAAAGTCTGGTAAGTTTCTCTTTCTTTGCATTGCACCTCTGCTCCTAGCTAAAATATATTGCCTGCTTCTTCTGTGTATGTCCTTGGATCTGTTCTGGACTTGCCTTGCCTAACTCCTCAAATTATATCGCCTGCTTCTCTGTGTATGACTCAGATCTGTTCTGGAGTTTGCCTAAACTGTCAAGTTATATATCCTGCTTATTTGTGAATGATCTCGGATTGTCTTTGACTCTGCTCTGTTCGTGTCACGGTGTGCTCACCACAAAAAAGGTGGGGCCACGGGGCCGAGGTGGGAATGGATAGAAATGCCACCCACAGCCACGAGGACGCGTCTGGAGTGTAGGTTGTTTGAGGTAGTCAGGGTCTGGGTTGGAGAGGTATGGATCATTGCAGGTACTGTACTATTAGCCGAGGTCTGGGTTGGAGAGGTGAGAATGGTCATTATCTGAGTGCCGAGGTCAGGGTTGGAGAGTTGTGGATTGTCGTAGATAGCCAGGGTCAGAAGTACGGAAGAGCGGAGTCCAAAAGCGAAGTAACAACACAGAAACAAAGAACAGTGAACAATTGGAATTGTGTTGTATGGTAACTAATAATTATACTCAGATGACTATATAGGTATATGTAATGCTGCAAACTGCAGTTCAACAGATGGACCCCCAGGATAGATGTAGAACGTATAGTACCGACCCTTGCCCTGGGATCTGATGCCTAGACATGGAAGAATAGTCAGGTCCAGTTCTGAGGGCATGGGCAGGCAGCAGGCAAAAGTTGTGGGGTTGTGGTTCTGAAGTCATGGCAGGCAGCAGTCCGAAGCAAGGGTCAGACTACAAAGTTAGATGACAGGATTTCCACCTGAATACCGAGTACCATGACAATTTGCACAGGCAAAGGACTGATCGCTCTAGTGACCATTTATAGGTCTAGACCATGTGCAGACAATTGCCAGTTTCTAAGAGGAGGGAAACTTCCAGTTTTGTCAGCCATCTTGGTGGATGAGAACATGTTCTTCTTTGTCGGCCATCTTGGTAGAGGAAAACATATCACCACAGGCAGAAAGAACATTTATGCCATGGTCCTTGTGTATTGGCAGCAAAGTGCAAATGCGCCGACCATTGTGTTTGTGAATACCCACAAAATAGAAATACTGTACAGGCATACCCCGCATTAACGTACGCAATGGGACCGGAGCATGTATGTAAAGCGAAAATGTACTTAAATTGAAGCACTACCTTTTTCCCACTTATTGATGCATGTACTGTACTGCAATCGTCATATACGTGCATAACTGATATAAATAACACATTTGTAGCAGGCTCTATAGTCTCTCCGCTTGCGCACAGCTTCGGTACAGGTAGGGAGCCAGTATTGCTGTTCAGGACGTGCTGACAGGCGCATGCGTGAGCTGCCGTTTGCCTATTGAGTGAGATGTACTTACTTGCGAGTGTACTTAAAGTGAGTGTCCTTAAACCGGGGTATGCCTGTATATATTTTGATTTATTCTGAAAATTTCTCGAGAAAGAGCTTCTAGCTAGATAAGATTAGAGCTAATTAGAGTCTCAGTCCGGACTATATAATACACAGGAACGGTCCTGTGTATTATATAGTCCGGACTGAGACTCTAATTAATCAGGGGGAGTATCATGGGGTTCTCCTCCTGCAGGGATTGCATCAGTGCTACTGGAGCCTGCTGGAGGTGGAGGCGCTGCACCAGTGAGAAAGAACCCAAAAGCCTGTCCTGTTCGTCCCCACTACCATCGGCGGATGCTCAGCATCCTGTGAGCCAGCAGGTGAGCTCCACAAAACGCAGTGTAATAGTGAAATCTCCCAGAGGGTGGGGGAAAACATGTTACATATGTTTATTAACTTGTGGAAGCCATAGTGGTTACTAAGGTAACCAAGGGTTTAATACAAATAACTTAACTATGCTACTACCCATTGTATGGCATAGCAGTATAAACGCTATGGCATACAAGGGTTTAACCCACCCACGTAACCTCCCAGGGAAACTTAACCTCTATCCCCACTAGACTAATGGAAAAGGAGGGACTAACCTCCCACAAGCTGCTCAATAAGCAGCTAGCATAGGAACCTGCTACTCAGACTTACCTTGACATTGGTTAGCAGGCTTCATTATTTGATTAAAGGATGTAACCAAAAGTCTCCTTTGTCTTATAGACTTACAGTAAGTTGCACTATGTATATTTACAGTGCTTGACAAATCACTCAAAAATCTACCCGCTGAACAAAAAAAATCTACTTACCACCTAGCCCTGCCCCTAGTCCCACCAAGTCCCGCCCCTTAAAAAAGATATTGAATAAATTCCTAATAACTACTATGTAACTTAGTCCTTGTTACCTAGGTGTGTGTGTGTGCGCGTGTGTGTGCGTGTGCGTGTGTTTGTGCGCGCATGTCAGATGACCCCACTAATCTAGGAAAAAAGCCAGATGTGAATGACTATTTTCCTGAACCCCTTAACCAGTGTCTGGATGCCCCTGCTTCACAATTTCTAAAACTCTCATTTTCGCAATGTTATATATTGGAGGGGAGGTGTTCCCTACCTGTCTTCAGGGTTAGGAGGGATTCTGATGTCTCCCTTGAGAGTAGCAGCTTGAGAGTCAAATCTGGAAGAAAGCAGTATAAGTTATTTCGGTGTAGGTATAGGGCAGTTAAGATATACAGTATAGGGTAAATAAGATATCCAGATCCAGAGTATGAGACAGTGTGTCAGAGAAACAGAGAGAGAGACAGTGTGTGAGACAGAGAGTATGAGACAGAGAGAGTGTGAAACAGAGAGTGTGTGTGAGAAAGAGAGAGTGTGTGTGTGTGAGAGAGAGCGAGTGTGTGAGAGAGAGAGTGTGTGTGTGAGAGAGAGTGTGTGTGAGAGAGAGTGTGTGTGAGAGAGAGAGTGTGTGTGAGAGAGAGTGTGTGTGAGAGAGAGAGCGTGTGAGAGAGAGAGAGTGTGTGTGGGTGAGAGAGAGTGTGTGGGTGAGAGAAAGTGTGTGGGTGAGAGAGAGTGTGTGGGTGAAAGAGTGTGTGGGTGAATGAGAGTGTGTGGGTGAATGAGAGTGTGTGGGTGAATGAGAGTGTGTGGGTGGGTGACTGACTGTGTTGGTGACTGGGTGTGTGACTGACTAACTGGGTGGGTGACTGACTGGGTGGGTGACTGACTGACTGACCTGGGTGGGTGGGTGGTTGAATGACCTGGGTGGGTGACTGACTGGTTGGTTGACTGATAGTCAATAATTAGAGGTGCAAGGGCAACTCCTTAATAAAGTTGGTACTCAATGGAGAACATATGGAGTAAGCTTTGTAGCTGGAGTATTGAGGAAACTAAGCCATATATATCTAATGAATAGAAACACAATTGAGTGTTACTGCTTTACCTATCCCCTTATGTATGTTGGTAGTAGTAATGTCAATATGAACAGCACAACTGGCAAGTGTGGAAAAGCACAATCTCGTTGTGCATAACTCACGGTTTGTAGATTCAAGCCAGAGCACCAGGAGGAGGTGAAGAAATGCTAAGCCTGCTCCGTAGCGTCAAACTGCATCGAAAGCCATTGAAGGCGGATCCGTTGAACCTTAATCCTCTTCTGGGATCCTCCTAGTGGCTTGACAGCTCCGGTTCCTGCTCTGTCTGCGTCCGCTGTCTCGTGTCGTCGTAGTGATTGGAGCACCAGATGAAACAGCTGCGCGTCCGTCGGCTTGCTTGTATGTCACTTCCCTGCTCTCCAAGCATTAGGTAGAGACAGGAAGTAGGTAAAGTGATCATAAAACCTCCAGCTCCGTGTGCATCCAGGCATAGGCTCAGCAAGTAGGAAAAATGGAATATGAGCCGGAGCACAACTTGACAAAGAGTCAGGTAGAACCAAGCACCACTATAAAGGTTTTATTCAATAAAAAAAATGTAGACAAAAAATCCTGACAGATCCTCTGACGCATTTCACGCTCTGGGTGCTTTGTCAAAGAGTGATCTGTCAGGGTGTAGAATGATTCTGATATAGGGCAACAAACAGCTATATCCACTGATTGAAACATTAGGTAAAATCAGACACACATGATCACTACTTCAGAGGAACCAATCCATGACCCATGAGGTAGAGAACCTGTTAACCAAACTGTGGACGGACGTTTACAGAGGTACACACTTGGAGTCGTTTATAATGTGAAATTATAATAAGGCTTTATTGTGCGTTTTCCTTTTCATTAGGAAATTCATCCAAACAAGGGGGGGGGGGGAGCAAAGCTTCTAATCACTTGGGAGTATTTCTAGTGAAATCCTTGCAATCAGTTCACATCTCCATTAGTTAAGCTTCTCCCAGCCCAAACACATAACATGAAAATAAGCAGATATAAGCAGTCTCTTAATAATGAAAGTCTTATCTGTTTCTTGGAGGAAAAATCTTGTCACTTCCTGGTTCAGCTTGAGGTGTAGTTTTCCCTGTGTCTTGAAAATCAGCTCTGCGGTGCAGAGCTTAAGACCGGTCAGCTCCAGAGATCTGGGTTTCTTTTGGTCAGTATCTCCTGTGACTCAAGAACCTCTGCTCTGTCTCCACAGGTCAGCTCACACGTGAGCAAAGGAGGAGACACTTCCTGTCTCAAAGGCAGGCTTTTTCTACTACCTGTACTCAGTCAGGTGGTGCTAGTTAATTTGCTACCAGCAGTTAACCACCACACTGCTGGATTAGAGGCACCTTTGTGAACAGGGATAAGTCCCCTGTTACATACCTCCCCTGTTTGTGGGAAGCTCGGGCTTACCACGGCCAAAGCCCATCCTTCCACTCTCATTCGAGATCTTTCTGTGACTTGAATGAGAGTGGATGGAGGAAGAGAACCCTCTGTCCCGCTGGGATTGGAGCCCTTTCTCCAGTTTATTTTTGTCTCCTCCCGAAGGTGTTTGAGATCAGCACTCCTCAGTCGCTCGAGGAGAACTTTTTCCAAGTACAGTCTTTTTACTGAGTGCACGGGCATGAGATTTCCCTTGCGTCGGGCGCTCCTCTTTTTGTAGGCAGCTCTTCATTCTTTCCCTTGACGTATTCTGTCAACTCAGAATTTTCTTTTTTTAATCTTAAATTTTCTCTTTTTTCAGTCTCTGTAATATTCAGGGCTTCCTTGCAGTCCACCTTCCATTTTTGCACATCTGCTTGGAGTCGGGCTGTCTCCTGGCGTGAGACTTCCATCTCCAGGTTTAAGTTCTGAAGCTCCTCCTGAGAGACTTTGAGATCTAAGTTAAGATGTAGGATAGTTTTCCTTGAAATGTCCAGCTCCTCAGTGAGACGGTGTAGTTCCTTTCTGGAAACTTCAAGGTCTGTGCGGCACCTGTTGGTCTCCTGATGTGAGGCATCCAGTGCTCTGTGGAGTGTCTGAACCTCTTTCTGAGCTACGTCCATTTCTATCCGGCCACTGTTGACCTCCTGTCGTGAAGCATTCAACTCTATGCGCAGAGTGTGAACCTCTTGCTGGAAGACTGTCATCTGCTTCAGTGCCTCCTCATACTTCCGCTTTAGCGTAGCCACCATTTTGTCAGACTGGCTCTGCTTTACATCCAGGGCGGAAATAGTAGCCTTTGCAGTATCTAGCTCAGTCTTGAGATCCTCCAATTCAGTCTTCTGTAGCTCAGCATTATTATTTTTTTCCCTTTCCAATTCTTCACAGAGCAGATCACAGTCATGCCTGGCAATTTTCAGGGCGTCTTCAGAGCTGGTCAAGGGATCGTCACTCACTGGTTCCGGCTCCACTTCCCTGGGATGGTTGGTTGAGGGTTCCTCACTGTTGGCACCGGACAGACACTCCTTTGGGGTACACGACTTCTGCCTTGGGCCCTCTGGATATTCGGTTAACCGGGGGACGAATTCTCCATTTTCTCTAGGCTGCAGGGCAACTCGGTCCCCCTTTTTCTCCACAGGATCTGCGGACGTGTCTGTTACTTCCACGGTAAGTGAAGAACCGCTTTTCTTTTTCTTCCTTTTTGATTTGGATGACACCGTCCCTTCAGGGATACTGGGGTCTTCATCTTCATATGAAGTTTTAGCAGTTTCATTATATACGCCAGGCTTTTCTTGCAGCTGCTTTAGCTGACAGAAATAGTCGGTGATCCACTGCTCCCGCTCTGTCTCCTGCTGATCATATTCGTCATCAAAGGGAGCGGTCTTTTCTGTTCGTGCCGAGTTCAGGCACCCCCACCATTCTTGGGGTGTTTTGTGGGTGTGACTCGGTTTGGGTTCCCCGTAAGAGATGTCTTCCTCTTTATTGGACTGGAAGGGCCACTCTTCCGTGGGGTAGGGTTCATTACAGGAACGCCGCATCTTGTCCTACATTTTAGGCTATCAGGTGTAATTTTCTCCCTGACCTCAGGAGGCGCTATTGCAGCTGTTGCCACTGTATTTGCTAGAACCCCCAATTGTGGTAGTTCTACAGGTGGGCATATCCTGCGTGTAGAGGTCGCAGCTCTCACAGGCATCTCCGTAGACTTTTCTTTCTTGGGTAATTTTTTTTTTTTTTTTTTCAATATCAGCAGTGCTGTGCATGCATTTTCTTTTATCAGGTATACAAAATGTGCAGTTGCTAGGTAAAAAAAAAAGTCTATTTGCTGTACACAATTTATTTTCTAGGTGCAATCCCTCCGCTTCAGCAACAGAATTTGGTTTTCTGCCTGAGTTCAGTAATTTTCAGTCTCACCTTTGGGTATCTGTTTTCTCCCAAGATATACAGTATATAGGCAGATTTTTACTTGCAGAAAAACATTCTTTGCAGTGGACTATTTCTTTAATTCCCGGCAGGGTGACTCAACATTCAGCAATTGGCTTTGAAATATCTTTCCTTTATAGGGCAATTTTACACTCAGCAGTTGTTTGCTAAAAATACCCCTGCTTCAGCACAGTCTTTGTATCAATTTTCACACTTTTCTGCATATACTCCATTCACCTATGCGGTGTGGCAACCTTTATTTGCAAAATCAGTACCACTCATGGGTCACCATCTGCATTCACTGCTTCAGCGAAACTTTTAAAAACAACAAACACCTATCCCTTTAAGGGCTGACTCACTTCTTGAACCCTGACTATGGCTGAAAGGCAAAACCCCTATTTCAATGACCATATTACGCTTTGTGATAGGCAAATAAAGTTTTAGCTGTTTCAGCAGTCTCTCTCCACTTGGGATTGGGGAAAAGAGTCCATCTGTGGTTTTGTAAGTTTCAATGCAGTGTAAGTTTCAGTGGTGTGTACACCTTTAACTCTGCCTCTGCTACATGAGAGTTTTTTTTTTTTTCCCCAAGTTGTTTAGACTGTTTGTAGGCAAAAAAAGCATAACAAAAAATTCACATAAAAACTCCGGTCCTTTTTAACTACAAAGACACCTCTTGTCCCACTTCTGACGACCATATGTGGACGGACGTTTACAGAGGTACACACTTGGAGTCTTTTATAATGTGAAATTATAATAAGGCTTTATTGTGCCTTTTCCTGTTCATCAGGAAATTCATCCAAACAAGGGGGGGGAACAAAGCTTCTAATCACTTGGGAGTATTTCTAGTGAAATCCTTGCAATCAGTTCACATCTCCATTAGTTAAGCTTCTCCCAGCCCAAACACATAACATGAAAATAAGCAGATATAAGCAGTCTCTTAAGAATAAAAGTCTTATCTGTTTCTTGGAGGGAAAATCTTGTCACTTCCTGGTTCAGCTTCAGGTGTAGTTTTCCCTGTGTCTTGAAAATCAGCTCTGCGGTGCAGAGCTTAAGACCGGTCAGCTTCAGAGATCTGGGTTTCTTTTGGTCAGTATCTCCTGTGACTCAAGAACCTCTGCTCTGTCTCCACAGGTCAGCTCACACGTGAGCAAAGGAGGAGACACTTCCTGTCTCAAAGGCAGGCTTTTTCTACTACCTGTACTCAGTCAGGTGGTGCTAGTTAATTTGCTACCAGCAGTTAACCACCACACTGCTGGATTAGAGGCACCTTTGTGAACAGGGATAAGTCCCCTGTTACATACCTCCCCTGTTTGTGGGAAGCTCGGGCTTACCACGGCCAAAGCCCATCCTTCCACTCTCATTCGAGATCTTTCTGTGACTTGAATGAGAGTGGATGGAGGAAGAGAACCCTCTGTCCCGCTGGGATTGGAGCCCTTTCTCCAGTTTATTTTTGTCTCCTCCCGAAGGTGTTTGAGATCAGCACTCCTCAGTCGCTCGAGGAGAACTTTTTCCAAGTACAGTCTTTTTACTGAGTGCACGGGCATGAGATTTCCCTTGCGTCGGGCGCTCCTCTTTTTGTAGGCAGATTGTATGGCGACAGTTGCAGAGCGTTTGAGAGTAACCCTTTGAGTTTTCCCCTCTTGAAGCTGTCCTTCTGCACTCTTTCCACTCCATGGTGTTGCCAGTTCAGATTCTTTGGGATTGAGTTGCAATTCCACCTCCAGAGAATGTCCCATCTTTTCAGCTTCATCCACAAAGGATTCTTCTGATTCCTTTGTTTCTGCACGTATACCTTTCTGTTTTGCCTGGTGGCCAGCTGAAGGTTTTGCTAGTGCTTGCTTAGGTGGTTTAGACTTTGCAACCTTTTTTTTCAGATGTGCGGTGTTCCCAGCTCTCACTGTACCCTTGTCTTCATGGGTTTTTGAGGCTGTGGGATACTGACGCTTAGTTAGGGTCAATACTTGTCCTTGTAGGACTGTAATCTCATCCGCGAGAGATCCCTGTTTTTTGAGTGCGTCTTCAATTTTAATTGGCAGCCAAAACATATTAAATATCTGGGAGTTAACATCACCAAAGATTGTAAGGGCAGTGTGAAGCACTATGAACTTCTTTGCTTGGGCCACAGTTACTTGTTTGTTTCTGGACCTTCTTGTGCTCCCTTTTGTGCCGCGTCACCTGGGTTCTAAGCTTGGCTTTTAGCGTTGCTTTGGTGATGCTCAGGGTAGCCTTCTCACGCTCCCTCTCATACAGAGTCACCTGGTATCGAAGCTCCGCCTCCAATGATGCTCTGAAGACATGCAGCGTGGCCTTTAGCTCCTCATACTGCTCTGTGGGGACGTACTGGGTATTCAGACGTTCCTGCAGCGCTTGTACCTCTTTAGCAGCCTGCAGCTTTTCTTCCTGCAGCGTTTACTGCTTCTCCTCAGCATACTGGAGGTGTGTATGCAGACCTTGCAGTTGGTTCTGCAGTCGGTGCTCTGCTTCAAACATTTCCTCTTTCAAAAGTTTATTTGTTTCTTTAAGAGCCTGCAGCTCTTCATTCTTTCCCTTGACGTATTCTGTCAACTCAGAATTTTCTTTTTTTAATCTTAAATTTTCTCTTTTTTCAGTCTCTGTAATATTCAGGGCTTCCTTGCAGTCCACCTTCCATTTTTGCACATCTGCTTGGAGTCGGGCTGTCTCCTGGCGTGAGACTTCCATCTCCAGGTTTAAGTTCTGAAGCTCCTCCTGAGAGACTTTGAGATCTAAGTTAAGATGTAGGATAGTTTTCCTTGAAATGTCCAGCTCCTCAGTGAGACGGTGTAGTTCCTTTCTGGAAACTTCAAGGTCTGTGCGGCACCTGTTGGTCTCCTGATGTGAGGCATCCAGTGCTCTGTGGAGTGTCTGAACCTCTTTCTGAGCTACGTCCATTTCTATCCGGCCACTGTTGACCTCCTGTCGTGAAGCATTCAACTCTATGCGCAGAGTGTGAACCTCTTGCTGGAAGACTGTCATCTGCTTCAGTGCCTCCTCATACTTCCGCTTTAGCGTAGCCACCATTTTGTCAGACTGGCTCTGCTTTACATCCAGGGCGGAAATAGTAGCCTTTGCAGTATCTAGCTCAGTCTTGAGATCCTCCAATTCAGTCTTCTGTAGCTCAGCATTATTATTTTTTTCCCTTTCCAATTCTTCACAGAGCAGATCACAGTCATGCCTGGCAATTTTCAGGGCGTCTTCAGAGCTGGTCAAGGGATCGTCACTCACTGGTTCCGGCTCCACTTCCCTGGGATGGTTGGTTGAGGGTTCCTCACTGTTGGCACCGGACAGACACTCCTTTGGGGTACACGACTTCTGCCTTGGGCCCTCTGGATATTCGGTTAACCGGGGGACGAATTCTCCATTTTCTCTAGGCTGCAGGGCAACTCGGTCCCCCTTTTTCTCCACAGGATCTGCGGACGTGTCTGTTACTTCCACGGTAAGTGAAGAACCGCTTTTCTTTTTCTTCCTTTTTGATTTGGATGACACCGTCCCTTCAGGGATACTGGGGTCTTCATCTTCATATGAAGTTTTAGCAGTTTCATTATATACGCCAGGCTTTTCTTGCAGCTGCTTTAGCTGACAGAAATAGTCGGTGATCCACTGCTCCCGCTCTGTCTCCTGCTGATCATATTCGTCATCAAAGGGAGCGGTCTTTTCTGTTCGTGCCGAGTTCAGGCACCCCCACCATTCTTGGGGTGTTTTGTGGGTGTGACTCGGTTTGGGTTCCCCGTAAGAGATGTCTTCCTCTTTATTGGACTGGAAGGGCCACTCTTCCGTGGGGTAGGGTTCATTACAGGAACGCCGCATCTTGTCCTACATTTTAGGCTATCAGGTGTAATTTTCTCCCTGACCTCAGGAGGCGCTATTGCAGCTGTTGCCACTGTATTTGCTAGAACCCCCAATTGTGGTAGTTCTACAGGTGGGCATATCCTGCGTGTAGAGGTCGCAGCTCTCACAGGCATCTCCGTAGACTTTTCTTTCTTGGGTAATTTTTTTTTTTTTTTTTTCAATATCAGCAGTGCTGTGCATGCATTTTCTTTTATCAGGTATACAAAATGTGCAGTTGCTAGGTAAAAAAAAAAGTCTATTTGCTGTACACAATTTATTTTCTAGGTGCAATCCCTCCGCTTCAGCAACAGAATTTGGTTTTCTGCCTGAGTTCAGTAATTTTCAGTCTCACCTTTGGGTATCTGTTTTCTCCCAAGATATACAGTATATAGGCAGATTTTTACTTGCAGAAAAACATTCTTTGCAGTGGACTATTTCTTTAATTCCCGGCAGGGTGACTCAACATTCAGCAATTGGCTTTGAAATATCTTTCCTTTATAGGGCAATTTTACACTCAGCAGTTGTTTGCTAAAAATACCCCTGCTTCAGCACAGTCTTTGTATCAATTTTCACACTTTTCTGCATATACTCCATTCACCTATGCGGTGTGGCAATCTTTATTTGCAAAATCAGTACCACTCATGGGTCACCATCTGCATTCACTGCTTCAGCGAAACTTTTAAAAACAACAAACACCTATCCCTTTAAGGGCTGACTCACTTCTTGAACCCTGACTATGGCTGAAAGGCAAAACCCCTATTTCAATGACTATATTACGCTTTGTGATAGGCAAATAAAGTTTTAGCTGTTTCAGCAGTCTCTCTCCACTTGGGATTGGGGAAAAGAGTCCATCTGTGGTTTTGTAAGTTTCAATGCAGTGTAAGTTTCAGTGGTGTGTACACCTTTAACTCTGCCTCTGCTACATGAGAGTTTTTTTTTTTTTCCCCAAGTTGTTTAGACTGTTTGTAGGCAAAAAAAGCATAACAAAAAATTCACATAAAAACTCCGGTCCTTTTTAACTACAAAGACACCTCTTGTCCCACTTCTGACGACCATATGTGGACGGACGTTTACAGAGGTACACACTTGGAGTCTTTTATAATGTGAAATTATAATAAGGCTTTATTGTGCCTTTTCCTGTTCATCAGGAAATTCATCCAAACAAGGGGGGGGAACAAAGCTTCTAATCACTTGGGAGTATTTCTAGTGAAATCCTTGCAATCAGTTCACATCTCCATTAGTTAAGCTTCTCCCAGCCCAAACACATAACATGAAAATAAGCAGATATAAGCAGTCTCTTAAGAATAAAAGTCTTATCTGTTTCTTGGAGGGAAAATCTTGTCACTTCCTGGTTCAGCTTCAGGTGTAGTTTTCCCTGTGTCTTGAAAATCAGCTCTGCGGTGCAGAGCTTAAGACCGGTCAGCTTCAGAGATCTGGGTTTCTTTTGGTCAGTATCTCCTGTGACTCAAGAACCTCTGCTCTGTCTCCACAGGTCAGCTCACACGTGAGCAAAGGAGGAGACACTTCCTGTCTCAAAGGCAGGCTTTTTCTACTACCTGTACTCAGTCAGGTGGTGCTAGTTAATTTTCTACCAGCAGTTAACCACCACACTGCTGGATTAGAGGCATCTTTGTGAACAGGGATAAGTCCCCTGTTACACAAACATTAATGAACATTTAATAACACTTCTTTAATAGATGCCCCCTAAAGAAAACACATAGGACTAATACTACAAAAACTGTAAAGTGATGACCCTAGATAACTAAAATATATACGCAAAGAGCTTAACACTTAGAATCATACTACACACAACAAACCAGGATTGACATATATTACATTGATTTAAAATGATCATAAACCTATAAAAATAAGCATCCTTCATAATAATAAAATATAATGAAACTTTAAACAATTCTCTGATCCATATGGTACTACTGGTAACTCAAACGTATCTCATGGAGCATATATCATAATGAGGATGAATAGTAATTGTGCTTTCACTTAGAGAGATTACCAGAAAGGGTAATAAATAATTCATATATCACCGTACAGAGGGTAACTAACTGGATCGTACAGAGGGTAACTAATTGGAGAGGGAAAGGGGGGGGGGGAGAAAGGGGAAAAGGGGGTGGGGAAGAAAGGGGAAAAGGGAGGGGGAGAAAGGGGGAAGGGGGGGAAGAAAGGGGAAAGGGGTGGGGGAGGGAGGAGGGGGGAGGGGAACGGGGGGAAAAGGAGGGGGAGGGTGAATGGGGGAAAATGGAGGGAAAAGAAGGGAGGGGAGGGGGGTCAGGAGTGGGTGGAAGGGTAGATGGGTGGGGTGTGGTGTATAGAAAGGAAAGGAGTGAGTAGTCTGGGTCATCTTCAAATAGATGCACAGGACCACAGGGTGGTATAATGGGAATCATTAATACAAAAAATGTTTTTTAGTTCCCATTCAACATTCAGGCCCTTAGGATGAAGGGTATAGATGGAAAAAAAAAAACATCTCCCTTCTGTTTAGAATATTCTCTCTATCACCCCGTCTGTCTGGCGCTGGAATATGTTCAACGCCGAAGAACCTGAAATTCTTGATGCCTCCCTTGGGACAATTAGAGAAATGTCTGGGTACCGGGTGTTCGGAATCATGTCGTTTAATTAATCTTGTATGTTCAGCTATCCTATTTTTCAATGGCCGAATTGTTCTGTCCACATACTTCATGTTGCAACCACATAGGATAACGTAAATGACATAACTGGTATGACAATTGATAAAAGATGAAATTTTGTAATTGAATGACGGTTGAACCATAGAGATCTTATGTGTAGGTTGTACAAATTGACATAATGTACAATATCCACATTTGTGGAATCCATGTGGTATTCCAGAAATATGTTTCTGAGCAGGAGAGCTGAACATACTCAGTGAAATTAGAGAACTGTTTTAGCCTTTTTGAACACTAGGCTTGGACCGTCAGTGAGGAACAGTTTTAACTCTGGATCCAATTGTAAGGTACTCCAGTGTTTCTGAATAATGCTATGAATCTGGCTAGCCTGTCCATTAAATTGAGTAATGAAGAATGGGCCCGTATTTGAAGAGGCCTTGTTACTAATCTTGGAACCACAAGATCTAACCAAATCCATCCTCTTTTTTGTGCTTCCTGAAAAGCATTCTCAACAATGTGTTTATTATAGCCCCTTTTGATGAATCTATCACTGAGATTTGCAGCATTTGTAAGAAAGGACTCATCCTTGGAACACAGTATTTTATAACGAAGGAATTGTCCCTTTGGGATCCCGTTGATTAGGGATCTAGAATGACTGCTGTTTGAATGTAGAAATGAATTCCTTGAATGTTTTTTCTTAAAGACATTTGTTTGTATTTTATTTTCTATATGGAACGTCACATCAAGAAAGTTAATATGGTGCAAATCAGTTTCCATAGTGAATTTTAGATTGATATCATTTATATTTAAAGTATCAAAAAACATATTTAATGAGTGAAGATCACCATCCATATGAAAATAAGATCTATGTACCGTTTATACGAAACGTGTTAGTGCTCCCATAAATGTGAGTGAATTCCCATAGACCCATAAAAAGATTTGCAAAAGAAGGTGCAAAGGAAGTCCCCATGGCGGTGCCTTTTATCTGTAAATAAAATCGTGAATCAAAAATAAAATAATTGTGAGTGAGTAAAAATAAAATGCATTATTGAATAAAAGTGCACTGTGCCTGTGATAACGTGGAAGTGTCAAGAAAATGTTGTGTTGCAAACAAACCGTGTTCATGTGCAATAATAGTGTATAAGGATGTGACATCCATAGTAACCCATCTATAAGTAGAATTCAACTCAATACCTTCCATAAACATCAACAGATCTGCAGTGTCACGGATATATGATGGGAGGGAGCGTACCAAGGGTTGTAAGAACCCATCAACTTACCTGGAGACACCATCTCCCAAAGATGCAATGCTGGACAAGATGGGCCTCCCCGGGGGATGGTCCAGACCCTTATGCACCTTTGGGAGATGGTGGAATACTGTCACGACCGGATGTAAGCAATTCAGATAATTATATTCTTTTGTCGTCAAGACATAAAGAATATTCCCAAATTCTAATAAGCTCAACAATTCTTGTTGGAATTTCTTAGTGGGATCAGAATTGAGTCTTGTATAAAAGGTGGAGTCACTCAACTGTCTCAGATCTTCAGCTCTCTAATCAGAGACAGATTGAACGACTACGCCCCCCCCCCCCCTTATCCGCATTTTTAATCACTACAGAACTGTCATCCATAAGGGTTCTTAAACTGTTCCGTTCTTCCCTGGTAAGATTGTCAAAATTGGATGTGGTGAAAGTGATTCCCTTAGCCAGTGTCTGGAGGTCTCTTTCCACCAGCGCCTCAAAGGCTGAGATGAATCGACCTCTAGAGACACTGGGTACGAAAATCGATTTCCTTTTCAAGCCTGAATCAATATGACCGAAAAAGGATGCAGGCTCCAAGCCCGACGGTTCAGTATTGTTCTCCTGATAAAGAGCATTCATATCAAGAGAACATGCTACATCTTGAAAAGTGTCAAATGGATCCTTTATGTCAACTGTATCAATGATCGAGTTGTCAAAGGTCTCCACATTTGTGGTTTGTTTGTAATAGATTTTTTTCAATGACAACTTGCGAGTATATTTCTGGAGATCTATAACAGTGTTAAAAAGATCAAACTTTTTGTAAGGTGCATAATTCAGTCCTTTGTTTAACAGTAATATTTGTTGAGAAGTGAGAAGTGTCCGAAATATTTATCACATTATTTAAAGCAGGGTTCATGAGAATTTCTACCTCTTTGAGGATCCGCTTAGCCAATCGGTTCTTTTTTCCTCGCCTTGACCCCTTCCGTTTTTTGACTCGGACCTGGGTACCATATTCATATGTTCCTCTCCTCGAGAGGGGGTGGAATGTCTCTTGTCCCTAAGCTCCTGGTTAGAGGCCCCTCCAGATTGATCATTCATTTCCGAAAACGAAACAGAAGGCCTATCTGTACCGTCAGAGGAATCTGTGTCTATACTAGACGTATCCATGTGGCGTGTTTTAAGAATTGATTTCTTTGGAAACCTTTGGGTTTTGTTGTCCTCCTGTTTGTCCCCATTTGTGAGGTTTAGATTTAGTAAGTTGATAGTAAGAAACAGAGTTCCAGAAGTCCGTGCTCAGCTGTAGGGTATCACTTAAAATACATGAAAGTCTCAATTGTAAATCCAAGTAGCAGGGAACAAAACCACTATTTATGCTCATAAATGATTCATATCTCCACATAGAAACTCCTAAAACATGTGGGGGACCTGTATACTAGGTATAGGTCAGTAATAAATATCTGACCACCCAGTGACACAGTAACACACGTCCCCCTGGAGAGAGACACTCAACTATTAAAAACCCAGACCCTATTAAATGGAATTGGGTACTCACGATCGTGAATGAGAGTGGTGGTTCCCAGAGCGTGCGTCACGTAGTAGAGCAAAAGAAATATCCTCAGAGGAAGTAACGGAGCACAGCAAGCAGACGGAGGGGGCTAGGCACCGGTAAGTAAGTAAAAATCCTTTATTCCGTGGTTTGGGATAGTAAAAAGCTCTGATGCGTTTCGGGCCGTCGCCTTTTGTCAAAGATTTAGTAAGTCCCTGATGTTGTTGGGGATCAGTAGGGGTAAATTTCTGCCAATAATAAATTTGATTTCTCTTATAGTCCATGCGGTTACGTTCAAATTTATCCTGTTTTTGAACATGACGGCATCTTCCATCGCTCTAATATTCTTTAGCAGAACTTCATCATTATGGGCAATTTTGTCCATGGACTCAAATTTGAGCAATTCGGACTGTAATTGATTAATGCCCTGTTGTAACGTTGCCTTTTCCTTAATTTTTGCCTGGATAATTAGCTCCATTAATTTCTTTGAACAATCATCCATTATACCACCCTGTGGCCCTGTGCATCTATTTGAAGATGACCCAGACTACTCACCCCTTTCCTTTCTGTACACCACACCCCACCCCTCTCCCTCTCCCCTTCCACCCACTCCCGACCCTCCCCTCCCTTCTTTTCCCTCCCTTTCCCCCCCCTCCCCCTCCATTTTCCCCCCGTTCCCCTCCCCCTTTCCCCTTTCTTCCCCCCTCCCTTCCCCCTCCAATTAGTTACCCTCTGTACGATCCAGAGAGGGTTGTAGTCTCCACGGTGATATATGAATTATTTATTACACTTTCTGGTAATCTCTCTAAGTGAAAGCACAATTACTATTCATCCTCATTATGATATATGCTCCATGAGATAAGTTTGAGTTACCAGTAGTGCCATATGGATCAGAGAATTGTTTAAAGTTTCATTATATTTTATTATTATGAAGGATGCTTATTTTTATAGGTTTATGATCATTTTAAATCAATGAAATATATGTCAATCCTGGTTTGTTGAATGGGAACTAAAAAACATTTTATTCATTAATGATTCCCATTATACCACCCTGTGGTCCTGTGCATCTATTTGAAGATGACCCAGACTACTCACTCCTTTCCTTTCTATCACCACACCCCACCCATCTCCCCTTCCACCCACTCCTGACCCCCCTCCCCTCCCTTCTTTTCCCTCCATTTTCACCCATCCACCCTCCCCCTCCTTTTCCTCCTTTTCCTCCCGTTCCCCTCCCCCCTCCTCCCTCCCCCACCCCTTTCCCCTTTCTCCCCCCCCCTTTTCCCCTTTCTTCCCCACCCCCTTTTCCCCTTTCTTCCCCCCCCCCTTTCCCTCTCCAATTAGTTACCCTCTGTACGATCCAGAGAGGGTTGTACTCTCCACGGTGATATATGAATTATTTATTACCATTTCTGGTAATCTCTCTAAGTGAAAGCACAATTACGATTAATCCTCATTATGATATATGCTCCATGAGATAAGTTTGAGTTACCAGTAGTGCCATATGGATCAGAGAATTGTTTAAAGTTTCATTATATTTTATTATTATGAAGGATGCTTATTTTTATAGGTTTATGATCATTTTTAATCATTGTTAAATATGTCAATCCTGGTTTGTTGTGTGTAGTATGATTCTAAGTGTTAAGCTCTTTGCTTATATATTTTAGTTATCTAGGGTCATCACTTTACAGTTTTTGTAGTATTAGTCTTATGTGTTTTCTTTAGGGGGCATCTATTAAAGAAGTGTTGTTAAATGTTCATTAATGTTTGGTTAACAGGTTCTCTACCTCATGAGCCCATGGATTGGTTCCTCTGAAGTAGTGATCAGGTGTGTCTGATTTTACCTAATGTTTCAATCAGTGGATACAGCTGTTTGTTGCCCTATATCAGTATCATTCTACACCCTGACAGATCACTCTTTGACAAAGCGCCCAGAGCGTGAAACGCGTCAGAGCATCTGTCAGGATTTTTTGTCTACATGTTTTTTATTGAATAAAACCTTTATAGTGGTGCTTGGTTCTACCTGAGTCTTTGTCAAGTTGTGCTCCGGCTCATTTTCCATTTTTCCTACTGGTTGGTTGACTGGGTGGGTGACCCACCTGTGCAGCAGAGAGTTCCGTGTAAAGCAGGCATAGGAAGGGGTCCAGACGGGTCCATTCATGTTCCAGCCTACTTCTGGGGTCCTGCACATGCGCGCATCACCGGGCCTGCACATGTGCATATCACCGGGCCTGCGTGCGGTGCCGGGCGGGCCTGTGCATGCGCGAGGTCATGCGCGATGCACCGCAGGCCCAAGCATCCTTCTGCAGATGCGCGCCTGAGGCCTGCGCACAAGCGATGTGCCGGAGGCCCAAGTATCCTTCTGCGCATGTGCGCCTGTGCATGTGCGATGCGCCAGAGGCCTGTGGATCCTTCTGCGCATGTGCGCCATAACTTCTGGAGGAGAATGAGGAAAATGGCCATAGAACCTGCTACACGCCGCCGCAGCATCTCGAACAGCGGCTAAAATGCACAGTCACCCCGGGCAACCGCCTTTGTCGAGGACTGTATATTTATTTCCCCATTTATTGTTAGCCCAATGGGAGAAGCGCAGGGATTCACTTTCTGTTTTTTACATATGTATGGCCAATCTTTTCACCAGCAGCATGCTCCTAAAATGGAAAAGTGCAATAAATATAAATTTGATTTACATTTTCTGTTGGGCCGAATTAAATCCTTAGCAGCACGCTTCCAGTGGGCACCCCTATTAGGGTGTGATTAATGTATTTAGCCAATTCACCTGTAACTGCTTATTGAGCAGCTTGTGGGAGGTTAGTCCCTCTTTTTCAAGGTATATAATCTCCCAGTAAGGTCCCTGTAAATTCACTTTTCACTTTACTTGCATACATGTAAGTATCTTCACTGGTATATACCAGTTTTTAACTGCACTAAGTTAAATAAGCTTATACTTAGTTCATTAACCCCTTCAGGGTATATTTCACAGAATATTTGTATGCAATTAGCATTGGGACTTGCTACTGAGACTTACAATGATGTTGGTTAGCAGGCTTGTCGTTATTTGATCAAAGGATGTAACCAAAAGTGGCATTTGTCTTACAGACATAGGTTTCACTATGTATATTTAATTCCCCATTTATTGTTAACCAATGGGAGAAGCACAGCGATTAACTTTCTATTTTTTTACTATGTCTATGTCAAATTGTAATTTTGTCAACTTACTTTTTTACTTGGTTTCAAATTGATAACATAGTGGGGTGAAAGAGTAGTTCAGAAGTAAGAAAACTGCCTCTGTGGGTGAACCCAGTTCAAATCCCATTGGGAACTTTCCTTGTGACCCCGGGCTCATATTTACTAAGTGGTGCTATTATATGACACATGCCTTTGCCAAAAGACACCTTTTGACCCATTCAAGTTAATAGACCACAATGTATCATCCAGATCAAGAAGGTGTGTTATATGTAGCACTGTTTAGTGCATATGGGCATTTTCTCCCTGTGCCTCAAGCACCAAAAATGTATAGCACTGTGTACATTGTCAGCACAATATAAGAAATAAATAGTATTATTATATATAAGGAATAATTCTATTCCTAAAGTTTTACATCACAATGTCTCCCACAGAATAATGGAGATATTCCCTAAAACAAACTTCCTACTTGATAATCTATCGGGGATTAAGTTTCAGTATAAATGATTCATTTGCTTGCCAAATGATATTCACTCTTTTTGCTCCAAGCCAAAACATATGAAGAAACCTTCTTAGCTAGTACAGTAATATTTAAGCTTAGTGTTCATTTTACCATGACAAAGTACACATGAATTTAATTTGTATGCTTCTTTGCCTTATGATGTAGCCAAAAGGAAATCATAAAATCATAATCTACCCCATTAAAGAATCAACTCCATCCGTACGGGATATATCTTGTATCTATATTTCAATAATGTAGACCATCCAGAATACAAAGTTCCTTAAAAAAACAAAACGTTTGCTCTTTAAATATTTAGCTTAAAAGAAAAATTATGCTATGTACAGTATACAACAAAAATGTGGCCATTTGGTTTCAACTGAATTTTGGGACCTATTTACTCTGTCCACAATGAGGTTTCGGCATCCTGCTTGTCACCAGAATCCAGCCACCTCTTTGGCTCATACCTACCATATTAATTGGAGTGGCGAGGCTGTTTAAAGGGTAAGGTCCACGTAGAACTAAAGTGTCCTGCTGAGAGTTTAAGGTTTATTCATTGAAGGGTTAGTCCTAAATAGGTCCAAATTTGCAGCAACAGCTTTAATAAGTTAAAGGGTCAGTCCCATGTAGGACCGACGTTACCAAATAAGAGTAATCATTCAAGAGTTAAAGATGCAGACAGAGGCAACCAAGCACCTTTAATGGGCATCTTTACTTTGTGACACATTTCGAGAGAAACCCCCCTTGCGCCAACCTTGGCGAATGGCTTTTGATAATAGATATTGTATTTCAACCCAGATTGTTGTGGTAAAAGGGGCATGTTTACCAATTAAAATCTACACACACAAAACCCCTGTTATCTCAAAACCAAGACCCACCACATCATACATATTTATGTAAAAAAAGATTGCTACTTGTTATGCGACAGTGTGTAAACCAAAGACAGAGAGCCTCAATACGACAGCCAACGTGACAAATCATACAGTTAAATACCATATTTCCTTGAATCTAAGACGCACCTTTTTTCCGATTTTCACGTGTCTGAAATTGGGGTGCGTCTTAGAATCGATGAATTAAAAAAATAATATTAAAACAAGTGTCTATAGCACTAACCCCCTCTTTTCACTTACCATGTTTCAGGAGAGGTCCCAAGTCAACGGAGGACGAAGCGGGCAGCGGGTGTGTGGTGGGAGTGGTCCCAAGTCTGCAGGTGAATGAAGACAGTGGGCGGGTGTGCGGCGGCAGGAGATCATAATCGCAGGAGAGCTTAGCAGGGCAGAGCGGCATAGGGGAACGTTTTAGGAGGTGCACACTGTAACCGGAAGTCAGACACCGGTCAATTTCCGGTGTTACAGTGTGCACTTCCCAAGCTGTTCCCCTACGCCACTCTGCTCCTGCTTAGCTCTCCTGATATTATGATCTCCTGCTGCTGCTGGCACCACACGCCCATTCGCTGTCTTCTTATCTTCATTCACCTGCAGACTTGGGACCTATCCCGCCGCACTCCCGCCCGCTGTCCATCTTCAACTATCTGCAGATGTGGGACCTCTCCTGCTTCCATCACCCGCTTCATCCGCCACTGACATGTGACCCCTCCTGAAACATGGTAACTGAAAAATTGAAAAAGTAATTTTCCTCGATTATAAGGGCCAAATCGATGGTGCGTCTTACAATCGAGGAAATGCGGTACTTATCTGTTCTTCTCTCATATGCGAGGGTCACTTAGTTAAAGTCTTTGGCCAAAGCATTTGTAAGCTTGCAGACCGCAGAGGGGTGCCCCCTTTTCTGCAAGATCTAACACCATCTCTGCAAACGTTCTCTTTACCGCTCTAATAGAGGAATAAGTCTTAATAGACTGGTCATTCACAGCTGCATCTCAACACTTGATATTTAAAGGTGGCCAGGGCGAACTTGGAAGCACCATATGTATCAAAGAAAAAAGCATAGATAACAAACAGTGGTTTGTAAAGTTGCACTTCCACACTAAGGTGCACGTGTGACCAAAAAAAACAGCAAAAGTTATATATATATATATATATATATATATATATATATATATATACAGCTAAACCCCGTTATAACGCGCCTCGTTATACCGCAATTCGGTTATAACGCGATTCGGTTATAACGCGTTTTTTTTTTTTTGCACACTGCACACACACTGCTCATTGCACACACTGACACACACACTGACACACACACTGACACACACACTGACACACACACTGCACACACACTGCACACACACTGCACACACACTGCACACACACTGCACACACACTGCACACACACTGCACACTGCGCACTGCTCATTGCTCACACTGACACACTGCACACACACTGCTCATTGCTCACACTCTGCTCATTGCTCACACTGCACACACTGACAAACTGCACACACACTGCTCATTGCTCACACTGCACACACACTGCACACTGCACACACTGCACACACACTGCACACTGCACACACACTGCTCATTGCTCACACTGCACACACTGACACTGCACACACACTGCACACACACTGCTCATTGCTCACACTGCACACACACTGTACACTGCACACACACTGCACACACTGACACACTGCTCATTGCTCACACTGACACACACTGCACACTGCTCACACTGACACACACTGCTCACACTGACACACACTGCACAGACACTGCTCATTGCTCACACTGCACACACTGACACACTGCTCATTGCTCACACTGACACACACTGCACACTGCTCACACTGACACACACTGCACAGACACTGCTCATTGCTCACACTGCACACACTGACACACTGCTCATTGCTCACACTGACACACACTGCACACTGCTCACACTGACACACACTGCACACACACTGCTCACACTGACACACACTGCACACTGCACACACACTGCTCACACTGACACACACTGCACAGACACTGCTCATTGCTCACACTTACTGCACACAGCTCTCACAATACACTCACATGTCAGCAGCCCACCCCCCCCTCACATGTCAGCAGCCCACCCCCCCCCTCACATGTCAGCAGCCCACCCTCCCCCTCACATGTCAGCAGCCCCCCCCCTCACATGTCAGCAGCCCACCCCCCCCTCTCCCCCCCTCTCACATGTCAGCAGCCCACCAGCCCGTTTTTCACATGTCAGCAGCCCACCAGCCCGTTTTTCACATGTCAGCAGCCCACCAGCCCGGTGGAGGTTGGAATAATGACATCACCCGCAGGGGGCGGAGAGCGGACGGCTTGATTGACAAGAAGAGGGCTGTGAATGAGGTCAGGCAGTAAGAGTGCCCGGATGTGGGATGCTTGTTCTGCAGTCATTGGTGCCATATAGGAGGAGGTAAGTGGGCGTGGCTTGCATCCTTTACCCCCCTTTGTCTCTATGGCAACTCCTCCTGCCCGGGTGATTTGCAGTGCAGGGTGGGCGGAGGTGAGTCAGAGCCGGGCGTGGTGGACCCGGCCAGGGAGGGGGAGCCTCGCGCTCCGGGACCCTCGCGCTCCGGGACCCTCTCCCAGCCTCTCCTCCCCACCCCTCTCCCTCCTTCCCGCCGCTCACCAGGACTCAGTGACCGGAGCTGCAGCTAACCCAAGTCCCGCAGGCTGTGCGAGGTGCTGGTATCTGTCACACCCTCCCTGACCCCGCACAGCGGCTCTGATGCTGGGCGTAGCGGTGATGACGAACAGGTAGGGGACCCTGCATTAAAGCCTGAGAGATGCACTGTTAGCATTGCTATGACTCCGGTAGATTAGTGTCTCCTCACCCTGCCCACCCCTTCTCACCATCACACACACACACACACACACACACGTGCAAAACCAGGGGGCTGAGAGGGAGGACGGATGAATCACCGCCATTTAAAAAAAATAATTATTTATTTAACTTCCTTCCCTCCTCACTCCCGATCAGGAGCGCGGCGGCCATTTTTTTTAAAATTAGCGCGACCCCGTTACTAACGCGGTGGACTCGGGGTGGACCCCGAGCACCGCGTTATAACGGGGTTTAGCTGTATATATATATATATATATATATATATATATAACTTTTGCTGTTTTTTTTGGTCACACGTGCACCTTAGTGTGGAAGTGCAACTTTACAAACCACTGTTTGTTATCTATGCTTTTTTCTTTGATGCTTTGCATTAGTGTGCGGAATGGCTTCGTGTGGATTATATATATATATATATATATATATATATATATATATATATATATATAATCCACACGAAGCCATTCCGCACACTAATGCAAAGCATAAGGCAGACGCTAGTCCCATAGAAATCCACACAAATCTGAACCAGCCCAGACACCAGTAAGAGAGACAGCAAACTGCAAGGGGTTAATCCAAAAGTAATTGTATTAAAACAATAGTTACACGATAGCCAACGTTTCGGTCCCACAAGGAGACCTTCCTCAGGGCCGTGCAAATTACGACACTACGTCATCACGCAAGTGCACGCTTTACGGCCGGAGCGTGCAGGGAGCTGTATTGAGATTGTCTTACTCGTAAGCTACATTGGAAGTAGACACGCGGCTTACCATCTGCGGGACTAATAGAGGATGAACTCTTACTGGTGAATCGGCAGGAAATTTCCCTTTGGACTGTCGTTGTGATCTGGGACGGTGCTTACCTCGTTGGTGGTGATATCATCACAAATCGCTTTTTATTTACTACCTTTGTGAGTGTTCTTATTCCCTCCCCAATCCCTATTTTTATTAAATATACAATTTTACGCTATGGGGCGTGCGCTCTATGTACTCTTTTCATATATATTATAATATATATATATATATATATATATATATATATATATATATATATATATATATATATATATATATATTGTAACAGTGTTCCCCCCTCCCCCCAATCTCACATTGGCCCCTTACGTGAGGAAACTGCCCACTCTCAGGCAAGAAAGTTCTTTCATGTTGGACATTCTTTATTAACATTATTAGTGGCAGACATCATTGCAGCCGGTCTCTAGCCACTCATTATAAAGGTTGCCCACCTCAAGGAAGTCCCTGGACACCACTCCTAGTCAGGGCCCTAAAAGCTGTCCTTGCTCTTCCCTTACTCTCTAATAGAGTAAGGGGAATAATCTGCCCACCTCTCCCCTAGGGGAGGGCCACAATCCTTACCAGAGCTCTGGCAGTGTGTTGGGTCAGACAGTCTCATTCAGGTGGGATGAGACACTCCCTAAATTCAGGAAGTGATGCATACTTTATAGCTTCAGTAGGCACTACCCCTGTGCCACTGTAAGTGGACACAGAGCATGATGTCACTTCCTTCATTACACAATACACATCACAGGGGATGAGGGAAAACCTCATGATTACTCCTGGCAACCTGTCCTTATCAGGGATTACTACTCAGGAGGAGAAAGACATACAGTATAACCCATCAACTACACAGGGTTACATATATATATATATATATATATATATATATATACTCACAGTGAGTAATATCAAAATTAGAAGTTATTTAGATCATGTGAAAATACACAGGAACGTGATATAGTGAAGTGAAAGTATATAAAAAATACAATTAGGTTATATTTGTTGTCCTGGTAATCTGTAAATTCTCAAAACCTCTGGTGGGAATTTGTTTCTGAAAATTCTCTTTTTCGTACACATTCTCCAGGGTCCCGAGGGAGCATATACACCAACCCCCCCAAAAAAGGAGAAGAGAAAATATCGTGCACAACTGTATATTATTTCTGAAAAAGGGGATCTTGTCGCCTTCCGATTTTCTACTTACAGTATGTCTGAATATATAGTGCAGGTGCAGTCTTCTAATAAGAAAACTCCCTACCCCCAATTTGACTGCACTATATATTCAGACACACTGTAAATAGAAAATTGGAACGCCAAGATTCCCTGCCCTTGTTCAGAAATAATATACAGTTGTGCACTATATTTTCAAAGTAAAAAGTCTAATTAAAATCAATAGGATTTTTTCTTTGATACATCTTGTGCTGTTGTTGTTTGCCCCACTTTTGACTTGATACATACTGTAGACGCCATAGTAACAAGGTTGTTATTTCTTCTAAAATAAGGAAAGTGTTTTTAGAATGGAGACCACTTTGGGAATTATGACGTATGTGTATCTGTATTTATTCTGTATAGCGCCATCCAAGTACATAGCGCTTCACAGCAGTGATACACGTGACATAATAGTATAACACATAATGGGAACAAGTGCTTTAAGACATAAAAGTAACATTAGGAAAAGGAGACCCTGCCCCAAAGAGCTTATAATCTAAGTGCGATGTCATGACGTGGTTTCCTTTTTCGAACCAGCTAAATATCCTGCTAAGACAGCATAGAACTTTAAATACGGGCCTATGTTTGTAGTGTGAATGCCAAAAACAAGACGGATATTGCATCCTGATAAATCAGCAAGTAACTTGACTCAAAGTATTCTCCTAGGACAGAGATGCACCTGACAGAAATTTGATTATACCGCATTAAGTTTCAGTAATTAAAAAATATGAAAAAACAAAACACAAATGCCTCACTGTTTAAAGAATGTGTTTGCTGAGATTTGGTTCCCCTGAGACGGATATTGGAATATTAAATTTTTGGTATAGTTTTGTGGTAGTTTAATTATTGTCTTACCATACTCTAATTGTGTACAGAAAGCTTGCTGTCTCAGTGATCAAAGTGTACGGGTGCTAATACATGATTGATGTTAGAGGAGCCTGTAAAACATTGATTTTTTATTAACCCATTTAGTGCTAGGAAGGCCCACAACCCATTGCTGGGTCATTGCAGGTCTCTTTGGCACTAAAAGGGTTAATGGGAAGGGATCTATTTCTTCTTGTTTAGCGTAAGTATAGCATACACCATTTTAGGGTTCAATCCCAACTAACTAGATGTTTTTAACTAGGGTACTTTTTCAAAACAATAATATTTAAAAATGAACCTAGAGTACATTCTGTACTATATACTATACCGATACATACTGTTACTATGTACACGATACACACAACCATTAATGCTCCAGGCTCTACATTGGAAGATTTCTGTCACTTAGTAGTGGTATCCAGGGGTTGTGAATTTGATACATACATACCTATACAATAGTGGTGTGCGTGTTGTGACAAAGTACCTCATGCTCTGTACCTTTTGTCCAAGGATCAGCACTTTCACACAGCCTTCCAGGTAGAGGAGACAGTCTTCTGACACAGAGGTGAAAAGCTTGGAATGTTTATTTTGCCATACAAATGCTACAGCAGATAACAGGAGTAAATCAAACAAACAAAACAAAAGTGTTTTTCTCAGCATAACACAGCTTTTCAGCACACCCTCCTCTTGAGAGTCAAACAGCTCTGTCTTGCTCTGTTTAGAGCAACCTTTTAATCATCTCCCTGCTCAATCAGCTGCTCCAGTCCTGTGAAAGCTGGGAGAGCTAGAAGTCCCGGTCTGGATTCCCCTTGGTAAATCTCCAAACCGTGGAGTGGAGCAGAAACCCTGCACTAATTTAGGGCCGTAATATCCTCTTTTCACTACTGTTCCCTCATATCTGTCACAGTGTTTTCATATATGACAATATAGCATTTGCCATTTACCCTGCTACTATTTTCTCCAATTATCCGTTCCCTACAGTACCCAGGTACTTATTTTATTCCAATTTTATTTTCACTTATGTTTATTTTGATCACATTAATTTCGGCGCTGTTCCTGATTACTATTAAAAAATTATTATTTTTGCTTTTAGCTGTATATATGTCTCGCCTTCATATCCTTTTATAAGTATTTGGTTGAGCAAGACCTTTCCGTCTTCCCTGTGCATATTATATCCTTTGATACTGTTCATATTGTATTCTGACCTTGAGTGCGTATTAAAGGAACTGCTGTGACCTCGGTCACTTCTTCCTGTGCTCTTTATATCGTGTATTTTCCCTATGCACCAGGCCATTAGTTTTCCATGACATTGTATTTGGGTTTGAGCGGTATTTTGACTCCCAGTGATAGCAGACCTTACAGCAAGTAGTATTTTCTCCAGCATTCCAGTGTGTCTCACTGTTTCAGACAGACCCAGACATGTGTATGAAGCATGTTTTTTTTTAAGCCCCTTAATGAGGCAGCTGGGATCTGTCCAATTAAGCCAACCTTTTCCCAGCTGAAATTGTACCCGGTCACTGCTGTACTGCAGATCTAGACTTAGCTCTGCCAGGCACAGTAATGGTGTTTTCTATTCACCCTGTCACACCCTTCCTAATAGATTGTAAACTCCTTGGGGTAGGGTCTCTTCTAACACAAGACATTGCATAACTATCCAGACTCTAACACAATGTCAACCTTGTCTGTAACTGTTACATACGCATACTGTATGTATGTAAATTGAATATATTACCACTGTTCATTTAATGCAACCATGTATTGTTATCTTAACTCTGTGCCCAGGACATACAGTACTTGAAAACGAGAGGTAATTCTCAATCTATTACTTTCTGGTATAAACATTTGATAAATAGATAAAACACAAAAAAAACTTTTTTCTAACCAAATAAATACTGCAATTGACTTTTATAAACAAAATAATCAGCCTCAATGCAAACATTTGAATGATGGAGGTGGTTAAGGGGGACAACTTAATTTCCTAGGGTCCCAAGTGCACTCTTGCTCTCAACAAACCTTCAAGCAACACATGGAGAGACACCTGTGCACAAAAAGCAGCAAACTTGAGATGCATAGGAGGTATGTTAATAGGATGTGCAAAGTATTTTTTAAATAGGAGAGGGAGTGGCTCAGTGAGTAAAGACACTGACTGGCACTGTGTTTGAAGCGGTGGAACCTGGTTCAATTCCTGGTGTTGGCTCCTTGGGCAGGTCACTTTATCTCTGTGCCTAAGGCACCCAAAACATAAATTGTAAGCTCCACTGGGCAGGGACTTTAAAGCACTACACAAACCTAGCAGCACTATACAAGAACATGTTGTTATTATTATTATTAATATTATTATTATTATTATTATTAAATGACTCCTAACCTTCTCCTCCAAAACCTTATTTCAGGGTCTGGAGGGAGCTAACTCCACCTTTAGGCATGAGCTAAGTAATGCATTGATGCATTAATTTACGTTAACACCTTGGTGCAGTAAGTCAATAACAGAGCTTTGTGAATCTACACCGTAATATTTAAAATGCTCATATCTCCTGAACAAAGCTTCTGATTTTAATAATAAAAACCATTTTGGAAAGGACAAAATGAGATACCATATACTAAACTAAACTAAAACATAGTGATCAGAGCAGAGTGCTGCTTTAAAAGAGTCGCTAATTTGTCTCTTTCTTAGCTGAGAGATTTGAAAAACACTAAGGGCCTCATGCAGAGAGCAGCGTTATCGTGGAAAGCGCCATTTTTTGGCAAAATCTGCCTTTAGAAAGGCAGGTACTGGCGAGTTTTAAAAAAAGCGCCATTTTTTTTTTTTTCCTTTCAAACTCGCTGCACGACCGGCGAGAAGGTAAATTTCTCCAGTTGAAAAAATTTCCCTATTCAGAAAGGCGCGATCGCCATCTAGTGGCTGATCGCGCCAATAACATGGAGAGAAATTCTCAATTTACCTCCGCCAAAAAAAGTTGGCAGGAGGCTGGCCAGAGGGAGAAGAAAAAAAAAACGCGATTTTTTCCCCAACAGTTTCAACAGCGCTAATAGCGCTGGTTGAAACTCTCCATATGCAGAAAGGCAGTTTTCTGCCCTTTCTGCATATGGAGAAAAAAACTCTCCAAAAAAGCTAAAATTTTTCCCCCTCTCCAATTCTAAAATTCGCTGCTCTCTGCATGAGGCCCTAAGTGTTTTCAAGTAAACTTTTGACCTGTTCCCTCTCTGTCAGAGGAAGGGGTTGGCATGTCCAGCTTTGCACACCATGACAACCCTGAAAAGCAAGAAGATTAATGCATTTGTAGCCCTCCCAAAAATACTATTAGGTGCATTGTTTTATTTTAAAAACTAGCTAAAGTGGTTGGCCATCCCTCTCCCCCTACCTAACACCCTTTTCTCCCTCTACCCCTCCTTCTCCCACTCCCTTTGTCATCCCTCCTCTCCCTCCTCTCCCTCCTCTCCCTCCTCTCCCTCCTCTCCCTCCTCTCCCTTTATATGTGGGTGTACGGTTTCTTTATTCCTCACTGCACTACAAAAATTAGAGTGCTAGCTTATTCCAATCGCGAGTTAGCTCATTTAATTGAATGGGCTATGATGTGGTTTGCGGCTTCACCCGCTTCTCACGTTAATTTACTTTCCCCCTTTCAAGTTAAGAAGCTAACAAGGAACACTCCCCTCCCTCCCCTCTCCACAATAAGTATAAGCCCTGAATAAGATTTCTTTGTCTTGGTCAGAGAAGAGTATTTTTGATTGCTTTGTCCTGCATGCAAAGGACAGAGTGTCACGGGAGACCAGGTCTTACCAACAAATAATACCGGTATTCTTGACTGAGCACACAAGATGAGTAAAATAAATTGTAATTTATTTCCTTTAAAGAAAACACACAATACTTCACAATTACAGTAATATACACTTACTGGGATGGAGAAACAAAATCAAATGTCCCCATGAATCAAAGTCTCTGGGCACCCCTGCACGCATGCAAGTGGGTGCGCGGCTTGAGTTCTGCGACAGTCCTTGGCTAGGGGTGCAACTTGCCAGCCCTCTATCTCCACCAAAAGGAATTATTTCGTAAAGTCCTTACAGGATTCGTTCGGGAATCCTTAGCTCAAACAAATTCTGGAAGAGAGTGCAAATCTTCGTTACGATGTAGGTTAACCCCTCACGCTCCGGAACCACTGACGCTGTAACTTGGAAATTGCTTGGAAAAGCTTAGATGAATCTGATGAAATCTTCAGATGGAACTTGAAATGGAACTAACTTTCTGACTGACTGCATGACTTTTTAAAATCTTTCACATGTCCCATCTTTTCAGTCTGAAGTGAATCACTGTATGGGAATTTCCTCCCTGGCCACCCATACTTTTGCCAGGTGGCCAGGGAGGCTCTGGCCTCAGAACAGTGACAGAGCATGTGCAACAAAAATGTCACCTTCCCCCACTGGCCACTTAGCATATGCCATCCTGCTTTCTTAAGGAATGCCGCTCCGTCTGGGTATAGAGACAATCTAACAGATCGCACAGTGCAATTCTCTTCCTGTTTCCCCTCCCTGTTACCAAAAGGTTAACACCTTTGAATCCTTCTAAGCATTTTAAAGTCCAGGCTTACAAAACCTATGTGTCAACAAAAGGTTTAACACCTCTTGGACAAATGTCTCTTTGAAGCTCCCCCCACCCCCCTGCTTCCTATGTAAATGGGTTGTTTATCTAACTGACTTCCTATGACAATACTTCAAAAACCTAACTTATAAATCTTAGGGGACGGTTAAAACCCCATCTCTTTTCCCCCTTGTCAAAAACATTGTTAACATAATTCATACATTTAACACATGATATGATTTCCCCCTGAAACCCTATCCTGGACTCAGGGTACCTGGGCATTACTTGGGTCATCTCCCGTTTATCCTAGGGACCCGGTATAAGGTGTGGGTATTCATTAACCCCTTGTTCCCATTTTAATAAAACAAGCCTCAGTCTTATACACATTCACAGGACTGCAGCCAGCAGTTGGCAGCGGAGGTGACACTCTACGCTTTAACTTAAATTTTAACCCCTACAACTCTCTCCACCTCATCACTGGTGAGAGAGTTACGGAACCCCTCACTGGGTCCTGGGGTTTGGGCATATCCCGGGACCTGGAATGTAACCCAGTTCCCTGCCCAGTTTTACTGCCTTTTGTGCTGAAGCAGGGGGATTTGGTGGTGAACTGCGTTCCAGGGAGGATTTTAGACGTGGGTCTGTGTTCTTCATGTCCTCAGGAATCTGGGGAGATTCCTGAGTGCATGTTTTGGGGAACACGCAACATGGGTCCCCCGTCTACCCAAACACATCCTGACAACTGTTTACCATAAAATCATCCCTGACTCTCATGCCTGGCACATCCCCGCTGGTTAGCACTCCTGGAACAGTAAAACCACATACATCTTTATTATACCAAAAGTTCTATACCCCAATTGGGTTGACGAGCTGACACTCACAATTCCCCAATATAGCTCAGGGGCACATTTCACACACTGTATTATGCAGCCAGCTCTAGACTGCAGAACTGACACTCCACAGTCACCTTTTATGACTCAGGGGCCCCCCAGCTGGGCATAATGCTTTAATTGGTGGCCTGGGGACTCCGTCATCGTCACACAGAGCTGGCTATTTTACTCGTATTGATGCTGTGCTCATAGTAAACTATTTCTATTTTTTGACCACACCTCCGTGTCTGTCTAACAGACCTCTCTCTAAACTCTATGCTGAGGAGGAGTGGACAATTGGTTCTTAGTTTTGTTCTATTTTTTCTTCAATGACCAGTGTTTTTGTTCATGGTGCGGCTCTTTTGATTGGATGACTTTTACTGTACTTCGTATGGTTATACTGGTTCTGATTAAATGCTATATGAATGGTTGTGTACAGCGATCAACAAAAACCCTCAACTTGGCAAATCCTCTCACCCTGCAACCATACCATGGGACTAATGACACCACTCTCTGCAATGATATTAATGAATCTTCACTTGATCAGGACATTCAGAAAATATAGGATGATATATTAAAAGATCAAGGACAAATACAGTACTTTCTAATCCCTAGGGATAAGGAATTAGAAAAGGGGGAACTGAAAGGATTTGTGTGACTGTCTCTTTAACAATGAGTACAACAATCTTCTATTTTGTAGCTGCTTTCTTCAGTTTTTTACTTTTGGACATTACTTTCTTATCTGGACTGAGCATCAAAAGTGTTGTTCACAGTATTTTTCTACAAACGACCCTGGCTTACAGTACCTCCTTCTTTGACCAATCAACTAAAAGTAACAACACACATTGCCACACATTATTCTAGTATGCGTCACAGATGTATTACTCTAGCCAATCAAATGTTATAAGTTTTTATGCTATGCCCATGTAAAAAAGGTAATATATCGGTTTGCAATATCCTTTTCTGTCATGTGAACATATTTCTAGGTATGGCTCGCATCTTACTAATTAGTAAAAACCAGCTGAAGAATTACTCCATTGCTTGTGTGTCATGTTATTCCTTTATACATTATTATTCTTTAACATTTGTATATATTGTTCTTGTATATATGTAGAGTTCTATTAAGTTGTATATACACATTGGGCCTCATTCAGAGAAGGTTCATAAAAAAAATCACCGGACCATTTAAATCACCCTTTTTATGAGCGTTGCTATCACGGTATTCAGAAAGCCTCCATTACCTGTTATAGCAAAATTCACAAAACGGGAGATAAGCCGGTGATCTGATGAACGACCCTCTGAAAAGGCCTTACCCGGCGAGTTGTATCTGCTGCAGAGAGAGCTGCTCTGAGAGAGCCGTCTCTCCCTGTTCAAATATTGCCCGAAATGTATGTGTATAAATTTAAATTTTGTTAATAGTTTAGATGATCAGGGGGTCTCCTGAGCTGAACCGCTTTGGTTTCAGTCTCAGGGACCCCCTACTTCCCGAGATACAGGCCCCGTTATGGGGTGCCGGTATCTCCTATGCATTTTATTCCCATGGTCACGTGACGCGGACATTTAAATGCATAGGAGATACTGGCCCCCCATAACGGGGCCTGTATCTCGGGAAGTAGGGGGTCCCTGAGGCTGTCCGCTATGGTAATGAAGTTTACTGTAAATGCATTTTTATTGCACAGGATTCATGCCAGGGGTCTCTGGTGCTACTGCACCGACACACTTTATTCGAGCAAATACCCAGTATGTACCTGGCAGATACCTGGAATGCGCCGCTCCTCACCTCTGACAAGCCCCGTTGCGTTTGCCTTCCCAGCCTGGGTTCATGCCTGGCTGACGGGCGGCTGATCTGTTAAATGATTATGATTAGGATTTAATAGGCTGCAATGCTTCGCGTGTCTACCAGATGGCATAAATTCATGAATTGTAATGCAGTATATATATATATATACTGTGCAGTATTGCAGCCAGCGGGAATAAAATGCTTCAATCCCTGCCTGGAAAATAACCCAATGCACTCGGGCAGAAAATAGTCACAAACCTCAATACACCCGGGTATACCCGAATTCGTGGGACTAGCCGAGCTCGAATAAAGTGTGTCGCCAGTGTAATATTAATGGATATCAGCTCCAGAGATTCCCGGCATCAATCCTATGCAGGAAAAATGCATTTTTTTTCTAAGTCCCATCTCGCCGCTTCTCTGCAGGTTTCCAATACCTTTAAGCAAACTTTTTCTGGCGTGAGAATTTTGTGATAAAATCACCATTCTAGAGCGGTGATAGGCCTTCATAGCCAAATCACTGCTACTAGAATTGCACGAGTTTATGAACATGCCAAAAAGTGGTGATAAGTGGCTTATCACCGCTGCCTCAGTGATTTTTTTTTATGACCAATTTTTTTGGAGCGATTCAGTCTTTTATCACCCACTTATCACTGCTTACTGAATAGCAGTAGGCATTTTGGGTGATAAGTGCTTGATAAGTGGCTTATGAACGCTTTCTAAATGAGGCCCATTGTATCATTTGCACAGCTGTCACTGTTTTGCAATTGAATCAGCCATTTTTCAATCAACCAATCGGTGAGTATCAAGTCAGCTACAAATATGCCAGAAGCACACCCAGCAGGTTCCCCTGATGAAGTAAAAAATAATTCTCCCACACGGGAAGGAGCAGCTGTGCACTGCAAACATGGACGTGCCAAAAAAGAAGCTGATACTGCCGGGTCACTAAAACGAGCACTTTATTGTGGTCTCTGTGTCATACACAAAGAACAGGAACCTCGAGGAGAACCTCTGACGCGTTTTGTGCTGCAAAGCAGTTTGTCAAAGAGTAGCGTTCTCCTCGAGTGTACCAGCACTTGTAGTGATTTGCCGCCTGTAGCTACGCCCTGCTCGTCACTCACAAAGTTCCCCCTGGTAGAAAGAAACCACAGACGACATATGATGACGTAACGGAGTCTGTAACCATGTGTCACGACTAGCGGTCCTTTGCGCGCTCCTGTACGGACTCCGCACACCTGCACATACCTCCGCTCCAGCCCGACACCTGCTGGCAACCTTCCACGCTCTCCTCCATCACGCTCCTCTCCGCGCACGTGCAGTACGCTCCCCTCGGGAGCATCAGTTCCTGCTGATGCGCTGCGCAGGCACAGACCCCGCACCGCGGGATTGGAGGGCAGAAGCAAGACGCATCACCGGCGTGTGACGCGTGCGCGACGCACGCGCAATGTTCCCGAGAGATGAGTCATGAGGAACGCATTAGTTCCAGTGCTGCCAGCTGCCTCTTCCCTTCCGACCTATCCCTGCTCCTCGCGAGGGTACCGCCCCCGCTCCACCCCCTGGGGTGATTGGTCCTTGCCGGCTACTTATGCTCAGCTGTGCCACGGGCACTTCGGCTGAGCATAGACTCTGTTACTTGGTGTTTGCCTCTGCCACCCTTGTCCTGTTATCATGTTCTAGTCCTGCTTACCCATGTACCGACACTGCCTGCCTTTGGAACCCTCGCTCTCTGGAACCCCGACCTTGGCTTGAACTTTGACCATCTGTATCTCTCCTGCCCTGACCCTTGGCTCTGGACTCTGACCATCCGCTCTTCTCCAGCTCAGACCTTGGCAATAGTACCTCGCTCTGGACCTCTCCCATATCGGACTCGGCAAGTATATGTTTACCCTCACTTCTCCTGCCCTAGACTCTGCCAGCAAGACTACTCTACATTCCGGATGAGGTCACCGTGTCTGTGGCTGGTGGCTACTATCCTATCTCAGCACAGGGGTCTCGTCTAGTTTGTGGCGAGCACAGTGTATCATTATGCTCAGCCCCACAAATATAGACCCCCCTGGGGTGTTTGATATGGTGGCATCTCATGCCTCTATGTTCTCCAAGCTGGAGAAGTATTTGGAACAATCCGACACCTTACAGAAGGACCTCCAGACCCTTTCTGTTCAAGTACAGCAGGCTAACCCTGCCACCTTTCCTCCACCTCCACTGGCTCCCCCGATTAACCCTTGCTCTTCTGACCCACGACTGCCTGCTCCCCATCGCTATTCCGGAGATCCCTTAGAATGTCGTAGGTTCCTCAATCAGTGTTTCATACAATTTGAGCTGACTCCCTCCCGGTTTCCTTCTTCTAGAACCAAGGTAGCCTACATTGTCTCGCTGCTTACAGGTGACGCGTTGGCCTGGGCCTCTCCCATCTGGGAGCAGAGAACTGATCTTACGCAGGACATTGGGCGTTTCACAAAGGAGTTCCGGTGCGTCTTCGATACCCCGGGCCGGAGGATCACCGCAGCTTCATCCCTTCTCCACATTTCCCAAGGGGATCGTCCAGTGGATAGGTTTGCCCTGGAATTTCGGACAGTTGCTGCTGAGACGGCGTGGAACGACGAGGCCCTCTCTTCTGTTTTCTGGCAGGGCCTTTCTTAGCAGCTGAAGGACGAACTCGCCGCACACGAAAGCCCGAGTGACCTAGAGGGACTCATTGCGATCTGCATTCGAGAGGACCAACGACTACAAGAGAGGAGGTCCGCGTGTTCCCATCACCATCAGGTAAAGCCCAGGACTTCTCTCATCCATTCCTCCTTTCCAGAGGTTCCCGCGACTGACGCCCCGGAGCCCATGCAACTTGGGGGTAACAAGCTGTCCACTTCCGAGAAACAGCATCGCCGATCAGCTGGTCTCTGCTTATACTGCGGTAATTCTGGTCATTTCGTTCCTCAATGTCCCCTCAAACCGGCACCCAAGTCGGGAAACGCCAGCTCACATTGAGATCCAGAGGAGTCTCCATGGGAACGCTCACCATATCCTCTACCATCAAGGAACAACTACCTAGCAGAATTTTGATTCCTGCTTCTCATTCTGTCCCTGGCCTCCCAGTCGCTGCATCCGCCTTCATCGATTCCGGTTCCGGAGGGAACTTTATTGATCATGAGTTCGCTAGGAAGAATACAGTAATATTGCGCTTGAGAGGAAGAGGATCCCGGTAGGACTTGAGGCCATTGACAGTCGCCCCCTGCAGCCGGCATTTATTGTCCTACAGACCATCGAACTGTCCCTCCTGGTCAAGCAAAACCACAGAGAGAAGATTTCTTTGGATGTCATCCACTTGCCGTTGGCCAAAATCATTTTGGGTCTACCATGGCTCCAGGGCCATAATTCACACATCGACTGGATTAAACCCAGATCCATATCCTGGAATCAACAGTGCTCCACGACCTGCGGCACCTCCCAGAAGACCATCTGCAGTGTGAAGAATTCAGAGGAAGTACAGTGTTCCCTACCCGACTGTTATTCTTCCTTCAGAGATGTCTTTGACAAAGTCAAATCTGAGGTTCTTCCCCCGCACCGACCCTCTGACTGTCCTATTGACCTCTTGCCTGGGTCTGTTCTTCCTAGAGGGCGATCATATCCCTTCTCTCACCCAGAGACTAAAGCCATGTCGGACTACATCCGAGAGAACCTCCAGAAGGGGTTCATCAGAAAGTCTTCCTCCCCCGCGGAAGAGGGCTTCTTCTTCGTCAAGAAGAAAGACGGCACCCTTCGTCCTTGTATCGATTACCATGGCTTAAACAAAATTACCATACAAAACTGGTATCCCCTGCCTTTGATTTCCGAATTGTTCGATTGTCTTCAGGGGGCAACCATCTTTTCCAAATTGGATCTACGCGGCACATACAACCTGGTAAGGATTCGACAAGGCGACGAATGGAAAACGGCCATTAACACCAGAGACGGTCATTACGAGTACCTTGTTATACCATTTGGATTATACAATGCCCCGGCGGTCTTCCAAGATTTCGTTAATGAAAATTTCAGGGATCTTCTCAATGTTTTCCTCATAGTATATCTCAATGATATTCTGTTTTTTTCTAAGAGTCTCCCTGAACACATTGTACAGGTCAAACAGTTACTACTACGCCTTCGTCAGAAACACCTCTACGCCAAGCTGGAGAAGTGTCACTTTCACCAATCCTCTACCACCTTCCTGGGGTACATCATCTCGGATTCCGGGTTTGCTATGGATCCTTCCAAGCTGCGATCCGTCTTTGACTGGCCACTTCCCACCTCCCTCAAGGGCTTTCAAAGGTTTCTCGGTTTTGTGAACTATTACAGAAGATTTATTCGTAATTTCTCTTCCATTGTCGCACCCATCTCCGCCCTCACTAGGAAAGGAGCTGATGTCTCCTCTTGGCCTCCCGCAGCTGTTCAAGCCTTTGACTTTCTGAAAAAATCTTTTGTCTCAGTACCAGTCTTGATCCATCCCGATCTCAAACTCCCATTCACACTGGAAGTAGACCCATCGGATGTTGGAGCCGGCGCCATCCTTTCTCAAAGAAAGTCACCTTCTTCCGATCTACATCCCTGTGCATTTAAAAAAAAAAAATTCTCCAGCACAACAGAATTACGACGTGGGCAACAGGGAGTTATTAGCCATTAAACTCGCATTAGAAGAGTGGAGACATCTCTTGGAGGGCACGGAGAGTCCAGTAACCATTCTAACAGACCACAAAAACCTCATGTATTTGGAGAGCGCTCGCTGGCTGGGAGCTCGTCAGGCCCGTTGGTCTCTGCTCTTCTCCCATTTTAATTATATAATTTCGTTCATTCCTGGGTCCAAAAGGCAGACGCACTCTCTCGTCAATTCCTAACCAAGTACATTATATCTGCCAACTCCTTTGATGTTTTGGATAAAATTCTTGTGGATCAGTCCAAGGTTCCGGAGGGTCTGGAGGTTCTGGACAGTTGTCTCTTCGCTTCTCCCCAATACTGAAGGAAGATTCTGGAATGGGGTCACTCGTCGAAGACGGCGGGCTATCCTGGCACCAAGAGAACTACGGATTCATAGAACGGACCTTTTGGTGGCCCAACATGCGCAAGGGCATCAGCGATTTCATCAAGGCTTGCACCATTTTCACCCGGAACAAGGTTCCCCGCTGTAGACCTCAAGGACTTTTACACCCATTACCCATCCCTGACCGCCCCTGGAACCATTTATTGATGGACTTTATTGTAGAGCGCCCTGTCTCCAAGGGCATGAATACATATTGGTAATTATTGACCGCTTCTCCAAACAGGCACATTTCGTTCCGCTCTGTGGTCTTCCCGATTCTCCAACCCTCGTGGATATCTTCACAAGAGAGGTCTTCCGTCTTCACGGACTCCCATTGACTATCATCTATGACAGAGGCTCCCAGTTCCTCTCTAGGTTCTGGCGGGCCTTCTCAAAGAGACTGGGCATATCCTTGCATTTCTCTTCTGGATACCACCCCCAGACGAATGGACAAACGGAGAGGACCAATCAGTCCCTAGAGCAGTACCTGCGCTGCTTTATTTCTGAAACACAAGATGATTGGGCGGGTCTGCTTCCATGGGCTGAATTCACTCACAATTCTCTGCGGAATGAATCTACTCAACTCTCTTCTTTCTTCGACAATTACGGTTTTCATCCAGCACGTCTGCCCATCACGCGCTCTTCTTCAGGGGTCCGGCAACAGATAACCGGGTCCAGACCTTGCAGTCTTCCTGGACCAAGATTCAGGACAATTTAAAGAGAGCAGCGTCCAGGCAAAAGACCCAAGCACATCGCCACCGCCGGGACATTCCGGAGTTCAAACTAGGAGACAAGGTGTGGCTCTCTTCCAAAAACATACGTTTGAAGACTCCCAAGCTTGCACCAAGGTTCTTGGGCCCTTTCCAAGTTCTGGAGAGAATAAACCCGGTGGCATATCGTCTAAAACTTTCAGCATCGATGAGAATACCGTTTTTCACGTTTCCTTGTTAAAACCTTGCCTATCACAGCTCCCGGTTTCCAGATCGTGTTCCTACTCCACCTCCTCCTCGTCTTGTGCAGGGCCAACAGGAATACGAGATCCAGGCCATCATCGACTCCCGAATTTCCAGAAGGACCACTCAGTACCTCATCCATTGGAAGGGATATGGCCCAGAGGAGCGTTCGTGGGTGTCGTACCACCAGATCCAAGCTCCTGAATTCATCAGGAAATTCCACCTGAGATACCCTCTGAAACCCTACTGGAATCGCCCGGAGGTCTCTCTTGAAGAGGGGGGTACTGTCACAACTCGCGGTCCCTCGCGCGCTCCTGCGCGGACTCCGCGCACCCGCACATACTTCCGCTCCGGTCCGACACCTGCTGGCAACCTTCCGCGCTGCCCTCTTCCATCACGCACCTCTCCCCGCACATGCAGTACGCTCCCCTCGGGAGCATCAGTCCCCGCTGACGCGCTGCGCAGGCACAGACCACGCACCGCGGGATCGGAGGGCAGAAGCGAGACACATCACCGGCGTGTGATGCACGCACGCAATGCACGCGCAACGCCCCCGAGCGACGAGTCAAGAGGAACTCATTAGTTCCAGTACTGCCAGCTGCCTCTTCCCTTCCGACCTATCCCTGCTCCTCACGAGGGTCACGCCCCCGCTCCACCCCCTTGGGTGATTGGTCCTTGCCTGCTACTTATGCTCAGCTGTGCCACTGGCACTTCGGCTGAGCATAGACTCTGTTACCTGGTGTTTGCCTCTGCCTCCCTTGTCTTGTTATCTTGTTCTAGTTCTGCTTACCCATGTACCGACTCTGCCTGCCTTTGGAATCCTCTCTCTATGGAACCCCGACCTTCGCTTGAACTTTGACCATCCGTATCTCTCCTGCCCTGACCCTTGGCTTTGAACTCTGACCATCTGCTCTTCTCCAGCTCTGACCTTGGCAATAGTACCTCGCTTGCTCTGGACCTCTCCCGCATCGGACTCGGCAAGTATACATTTACCCTCACTACTCCTGTCCTAGACTCTGCCAGCAAGACTACTCTACATTCCGGACGGGGTCACCGGGTCTGTGGCTGGTGGCTACTATCCCATCTCAGCACAGGGGTCTCGTCTAGTTTGTGGCGAGCACAGCGTAACACCATGGCGACAAACAAACAAAATAAATGCTGAATACACATAATTCATTCAATAGTTACAGAGAAGAAAACAGAGAAAAAGGATTTAATAAAAAGACCAGAAATCTTATCGAGAACACCCACTTTGGCTGATCCGACTTCATACACAGCCAGTTGTTTTATCTGCAGCCCTCAACACTATGTACCCTGTTTTTATTCTCCCCCACCCCTCCCTCACTTTGTTCCCTCACTTATTTATTTCAGGACCACACTGCACACGATAGTTCTCCCATTGTCGGGGTTGCGGCTTGTGTCCCTGATTGGCCCGCAGACTTACCTACAATTGTCTCTAATGGTGAATAGACGCCAGGACTTGGTTACCCAGCAACGGAATATGCCTCACACTTTGGTAGCAAGAATGGCTTCCCTCCTTACACTTCAGCACAGGAACCAGGACATGGCCTCTGCAATGGAGAAATGATGCTTTCCCCAGGAACTAAGAGGCTAAGATAAGCAGCTTGTGGCAAACACAGGGATCTAGGGTTATGCTCAAAGGGAGAGGCAAGTATAAGAAGGGCAGATAGCCAATCCCAAGACAGGGGTGTGTGGGAATTCCTCCAATACCAGAGCAGAGAGACAGAGCTGCAGTGTTTGCAAGCACAGGGGAAAGTTGCTTGCAAATCCAAGGGGAGGTGTGTCTCAGAGCTCACCAACTCTGCAAAAGTGAGCTACAGCCAAAACCAGGAGCGGGTTTCTTACAGCACGTCACTGAGGATCCCTTTTGATGTGCTGTCTTGTGGTTTCCTGTTTAGATCATTGGTTTCCTCTGATTGACTACACTAGGGTCTCCTAGGGTATAAATATATTTCAATGCTATTGTCCTGTTGCACCTCCCTGAAGAAGGTCCTCTCTGGACCAAAACGTTGGACTATGTGTGCTATCTATTTCAAATACAGGTTTTGCATCTTATACTGAGTGCTGTTTCTTTATTTCTATTTTTGGTGATCATCTTGTTCTATCTATCTATCTATCTATCTATCTATCTATCTATCTATCTATCTATCTATCTATCTATCTATCTATCCATCCCAAGCTTTCGAGATACAATGACCCCTTCATCGAGTAATATTACAATGGATTAAGCCCCAAAAACTTACTTAAAACAGGTCAGCATGGAATGTTATCTGTGGGTGAAGCCTACCCCCTCCCCCCTCCCGTGCAGTATGCGATTTATGGATGTACATCATATATATATATAAGTGGGTCAGACGGGGACCTCCTTTTATTACTATGGACATTGTTCACCTCTAAAGGACTCTTTACTGTGCTAGACCAGCACCAACCTTCCTTCCAGGAAGTAACTTTATCTACACCAGGGATTTTCCATGCTCCTATGGCTAACTATTGCTTTACCCATACAGCTACTTTGGTTGTATTTGGACATTTCACTCAGGACATTGTACCCTATATTACCATCTTAGGGTTCAACATCTAGTGATTTGCATACACTTCCCAATGTGAGACCTTCCACTTCAGATCCCTGTGTTCATATGGTTGCAACCTATAGACATCTTTTGGGTTTAAATATCACCTCTATGCTGACGACACACACATTTACTTTTCAACACCCGACCTTACACCTGCTGTACAATCCAAAGTTTCTGAATGTCTCTCTGCTATATCATCCTGGATGGCCCTCGGCCGCCTTAAACTCAACATGGCTAAAACAGAGCTTCTCATACTTCCTCCCAAACCTGGCCCTACTACCTCCTTCCACATTACTGTTGGAACTATGATCATTCACCCAGTAGCCCAAGCACGGTGCCTAGGGGTCACACTCGACTCCTCTCTCACTTTCGCCCCTCACATTCAAAACATATCTAAAACCTGTCGCTTTTTCCTCCGCAATATAACAAAGATACGCCCTTTCCTCTGTTGCTCGACTGCTCAAACTCTGACGCAGGCCCTCATTCTCTCCCGTCTTGATTACTGTAACCGCCTGCTGTCCAGCCTTTCTGCCTCTCACCTGTCTCCTCTACAATCTATCCTAAACGCTGCTGCCAGAATCACTCTACTCTTTACTAGATCTGTCTCAACATCTCCCTCATGAAATCCCTCTCCTGGCTTCCGATCAAATCCCGCATCTCACACTCCATTCTTCTCCTCACTTTTAAAGCTTTACACTGTTCTGCCCCTCCTTACATCTCAGCCCTAATTTCTCGTTATGCACCATCCAGACTCTTGCGTTCTTCTCAAGGATGTCTTCTTTCTACCCCCTTTGTATCTAAAGCCCTCTCCCGCTTTAAACCTTTTTCACTAACTGTCCCACACCTCTGGAATGCCCTTCCCCTCAGTACCCGACTAGCACCCTCTCTATCCACCTTTAAGACCCACCTTAAGACACACTTGCTTAAAGAAGCATATGAATAGCACTGTGGATATTCTGAACACATGATACATAAAGCTTGTCCCTCTGCAGACGCACTTACCAGAACTCCCTCCTACTGTCTCTGTACGTTCTCCCTACCTACCAATTAGACTGCAAGGTCCTCGGGGCAGGGACTCCTCTTCCTTAATGTTACTTTTATGTCTAAAGCACTTATTCCCATGATCTGTTATTTATATTATCTGTCATTTATTTTATTACCACATGTATTACTACTGTGAAGCGCTATGTACATTAATGGCACTATATAAATAAAGACATACAATACATACAATACAATAGACCTGTAGGGATATTTAGACTCGGATAATTGTCTTTTTGTATCCATTATGTTGTTGATCTGTGCTATGTTTTTTACTGCCTGTAGCATTTTGGTAGAGGTTGGTTTACATTTCAGTATGATCAGCCAGTAGTAGTATTATCTGGGATTTGTTCACCTTGTGTGACTATTTGTCTATATGACCGGCTGGTCGTGATTTCATTGGGACAGACCACCCAAAGCGTTAAGGATCGGAACCGACAACATAAAGCGGCAATCCGCAGGTGTATTTGGAGGCCCTGGTGGCACACCATTTAACACAGGCAAGACACAATTCGAACCAACTGCGGTATCAAGTTATTGATGGGGTGAATAAGAACCGTTGTGGTGTCAATACAACAAGAATCATAGTTACATAGTTACATATATAGTTACATAGTAGATGAGGTTGAAAAAAGACGTACGTCCATAAAGTTCAACCTATGCTAAATTTAGACAATAGATACTTTATCCTATATCTATACTTACTTATTGATCCAGAGAAAGGCAAACAAAAAACCCCAGAGTCATATCATCCAATGATATCTCATAAGGGGAAAAAAAATTCCTTCCTGACTCCAAGAATTGGCAATCAGATTAATCCCTGGATCAACATCCTTCTCATGTATACTTATTTGGTATATCCCTGTATACCTTTCCTTTCTAAAAGATGACCAACCTTTTTTGGAACAAATCTATTGTATCTGCCATCACAGTCTCCATGGGTAATGAATTCCACATTTTAACTGCCCTTACTGTAAAGAACCTTTCATTTGTTGCTGGTGAAATTTCCTTTCCTCCAACCTTAAGGGATGCCCCGAGTCCTTTGTACTGCCCGTGGGATGAATAGTTCTTTTGAAAGCTCCTTGTTTTATCCCTAAATATATTTATATATAGTTATCATGTTCCCTCTTAGACGCCTCATTTTTAATGTAAATAAATCTATTTTAGCTAGCCTCTCCTCATAAGTTAGAATGTCCATCCCCTTTATTAATTTGGTGGCTCTTCTCTGCACTCTCTCTAGTTCCATAATGTCTTTTCTTAGGATTGGTGCCCAAAATTGTACTCCATATTCAAGGTGTGGTCTTACTAATGCTTTGTAATGGGGCATACTTGAAAACGAGAGGTAACTCTCAATGTATTACTTCCTGGTAAAATATTTTATAAATAAATAAATAAATAATTATGTTTACTTCCCTTCGATCAATTGCCTGTTTAATTCAAGATAAGATCTTATTTGCCTTTGCAGCTACTGCATGACTTTGGGCACTATTGCTAAGCCTGCTGTCTACAAGCACTCCTAAATCCTTCTCCATCAAGGATTCCCCCAATTTATCCCCATTTAATTTGTAATTCACCTTTTTATTCTTGCATCCCAAATGCATAACCTTACATTTATCTGTATTAAACCTCATCTGCCATTTACCTGCCCATGTTTCCAGTCTCTCCAAGTCCTTCTGAAGAGAAATTACATCCTGCTCTGATTCTACTACATTACACAATTGAGTATCATCAGCAAAGATGGAGACTTTGCTCTCGATGCCAACCTCAAGGTCATTAATAAACAAGTTAAAAAGCAGGGGTCCCAGTACCAATCCCTTAGGTACTCCACTCACGACTTTAGCCCAACCTGAAAAAGTTCCATTTATGACAACCCTCTGTTGTCTGTCGTTTAACCAGTTTTCAATCCAGGTGCATATATTATTACTGAGTCCATGTTTCTTTATTTTGTACACCAACCTCTTGTGTGAAACCGTATCAAAAGCCTTTGCAAAATCTAAGTAGGCCACATCAACTGCATTTCCCTGGTCTAAATTCCTACTTACCTCCTCAAAGAAACAAATAAGGTCAGTTTGGCAAGATCTATCCTTCATAAATCCATGCTGACTATTACTAATAATTTTGTTTTCCATTAGGTATTCCTGAATATTATCCTGTATTAAACCTTCAAGTAGTTTCCCTACTATTGAAGTCAGGCTTACAGGTCTGTAATTTCCCGGTTGTGATCTATCTCCCTTTTAAATATAGGCATCACATCTGCTTTAAGCCAATCTTGTGGTACTGAGCCTGTGGAAATGGAGTCCTTGAATATTAAATGTAATGGTTTTGCTATTACTGAGCTTAACTCCTTGAGAACTCTTGGATGTATGCCATCGGGGCCAGGTGCCTTATTTACTTTAATTTTTTCAAGTCGCTTATGAACTTCTTCCTCGGTTAACCAATTGTTCATTAATATGGAGGGTGCGGCTTCCTCCTCCGGTACTACTATTGAACTTGATTCTTCCCTGGTAAACACAGAGGCAAAGAATTTGTTTAATACCTCAGCTTTTTCCTTATCTCCAATAATCTGCCTATCCATCTCACACTGAAAGGGTCCTATATTTTCTTTTCTCATTTTTTGTTATTAAGGTACTTAAATAACTTTTTAGGGTTGACCTTACTTTCTATTGCAATCCTTTTTTCATTATCCATTTTTTGCTAATTTGATTGCCCTTTTGCAATTTTTGTTACATTCCTTATAATTCTGATACAATGTCTCTGTCCCTTCTGACTTAAAGAATCTAAACGCCTTCCTCTTCTTGTCCATTTCCTCCCCTACATGTTTATTTAGCCACATTGGTTTTGACTTATTTCTTTTATACTTATTACCCAAGGGTATACACTGATAAGTGTGCTTTTCTAACAATGTTTTAAAGACTGCCCATTTATCTTCTACATTTTCCCTGCAAAAAATCATCCCATTGTATTACTACTAGATTAGACCTCCGTTTATTAAAATCTGCCTTTCTAAAGTTTAAGGTCTTTGTTGAACCCAAGTAATCTGTTTTTTGATCATTTATTTCAAATGAGACCATGTTATGATCACTGTTACCCAAATGTTCCAGGACTTGAATATTTGTTATTACTTATACATTGTTTGATATGACCAAATCCAGAACTGCCCCTCTCCTGGTTGGTTCCTCAATAATTTGGGTCATATAATTGTCTTTGAGCACCCCCAAAAACCTGTTTCCTTTTGTTGTAACGCTAATCTCATTGCCCCAGTCTATGTCTGGATAATTAAAATCCCCCATTATGCAAACATGACCCAGTTTTGATGCCTTCTCCATTTGCAAAAGTATTTTAGCTTCCTCAATCTCACAGATATTTGGTGGTTTATAGCATATTCCCACAAACATTTTCTTTATACTTTTATCTCCACTGCTAATTTCTATCCACAAGGTTTCTACATTTTCATCATTCCCTTCATAGACATCATCCCTTATAATAGGTTTCAGATCCGGTTTAACATATAAACATACTCCACCTCCCCTTCTATTTGTTCGATCCTTCCGAAAAAGAGAATAACCCTCTAAATTAACTGTCTAGTCATGAGTTTCATCCCACCATGTTTCAGTAATGCCTATGATAACCTACAGCTCCCTTGCAGCTATTAATTCAAGCTCCCCCATTTTATCTGTCAGGCTTCTTGCATTAGCAAGCATGCATTTAAGTTTTTTTTCAGCCTGTACTATTATCTTATCTGCTCCTTCCTTTCTGCGCCCACTTGGTTTAGTCTTTAGAAGTTTCTAGTATTATCTGTATTTACTATGGGGGTCTCACTGTTTGTCAAACTTGCACTTGCCCTCATTCTACCTCCATACCACCTTGTATCCTCATCTATTCCATTTAGTTAATTATCTGTTTCATTCCCCTCCCTCCTTCCTAGTTTAAAATCTCCTCCAACCTTTTTAGCATTCTCCCCCCTAGCACAGAAGATCCCTCTTCATTGAGGTGCAATCCGTCCCTAGACCTTGATGCTAAAAATAGTCCTTAAAATATCACAAATATTCGCACACTCAGAGTGTTTAACAGTATAGTGTATACTTGTGAGAATGGTGTAAATGGTGTAAACATGTTATGGTTTAAAAAGAGAACGTGTACAGAGCACATCGCAGATCTGTGTACTCAGTGCTGAAATCAGTGACACACGCTTCATGCTAGCTGATTGGTCTCATCCGGTCTGTGACACTGACATACCAACCACTAGCAGCTGTTGTGTTGCTCTTACAACGGAATGTTGACAGATGAAATATCCTTGTAACCAGAGAGAGAAGAACGGGGGCCTCGTCCGATCTAGGAAGGGATCTGCCCCTGCTGACCTCACACACATGGCATCCTGATATGCCTCTTAGAGGGGAGCACACACACAGCATGCAGGTTGGAGGGTAATTGCTAATAAAAGACCAATCAGGACTTGACACCAGTGTACAGCCCCCGATGACATCATGTGCCAAGAGGTATTTAAATGTCCACCGCGGCTGTTTGATTCAGGCGTCCGGCAGACTGATTAACCAGTTGGTTTGAGCCTTTGTTTTGTTAAGAGATGTTCTTAGACTATGTCCATATTGCTTATAGGATTCTGGTGTAGTACTTTGTATACCTTATTGCAGTGATCAGATTGGCGCTCTTTAGGATTACGTCTTGTCTCTAAGTATATCTAGAATATTTCTAGGACTTTTCTGTTTAATGTGGGACAGCTTATTTATATGCCCATAGTAGTATTCTAGTGTCTGTAGCAGTATTTTGTGCTATGCATCCCACTGAGAGATTCTTATCAACAGACTGTTTCCTATTCTTAATTGTATTCACATATATGTGTTTGGCTTGGATGGGAGCCAGGGTTGTAACCTTCAACTGATGGGCAATCCTTAGGAAAACAATGTGGGCACTTACCTTGAGCAGCTTTTTCCGGCACAAACTGGCGACCTCCTGGCATCAAATGTCGTATATTGCATACAAAGGGATCACAAATCAGATCGTAATATAACATTAACAGCATTTAAATAGTTAATATATTTTTCCAATCATGGTTGATATTGTTTATTAATTGATCTTTGTGCATTTTGTTTATTATTAATGTTATTATTTATTTATTATCATTTATGATGGTTTTTTTTTGCCTTTTTATGTTTGAATAATTTTTGAATTCCTCATCATGTCATCTCTGGCATCTATTATTATTGTTATCTCTGATATCAGCTTTCAGTTTATTGACATTAATATTTATTGTTTTAGTTTTATATATGTATTTAGGTATTCACAATTATTAATTATCAATTGATTATTTGGTTGCTTATTGTAACCATTAACACTGATGTTCCATCAGGTGACAATTTATGTCCCTAAATATATATATATATATATATATATATATAAAATATATATATATATATATATATATATATATATATATATATATATATATATATATAATATATATATATATTTTTTTTGTTATATTACTTTACATTGCATGAATAAGTTTCAGATTTTTTTTTAGATTGAATATAGGATTTTAGATTTAGACATGTTTGTTTAATATATTAAATATTAATTCACATTTAGTTAGTTTTTTTTAGATTTCTCTAGCACTTTAGGTTGGGGGTCTATGTTGGTGGATATAGATATTCACATGTATAGATATATATAATAATTGATATTCATTGGGTGTTCTGTTTGAGACTTTCCAGGGGTTACTATGTGTTCTGTATTATCTACTTATTCATACACATTGTTATATAGGTTTTTTAGAGAGAGTAGTCCCATAAGTTCCAGTGGCGGAGCACAACCATGCAAAACAGTGGGGGCTGCAAACCAGTTTCGGATATAAAAAACGTTTATTAAGTGGTCAAAAAGGAGTACATGGTAACTCTGACGCATTTCGGGACCTGCGTCCCTTTATCAAAGAGTGGATTCGCGTCTGCATACTTCCCCGTTACATAGCGGATCCCCCGCCCCCGGTGATGACATCACATCATATATGCTCCTAGGACAGCTGAGCCCTGAATTTTGGGATCATATCCCTCACCCACTATATATAGGTTTTTTATTTTTCGTTTTTATTCTATAATCATTTCGGTTTTTTCTTTATACATATTTTGTTTTATTATTTAATTAGCTTACATTCCCCATCAGTGGTGATGTGGGGATTATTATTTTGTTTTCTTTTTTGCTTTCTACTATGTTTTTGTTTACTTCCTGGTTTTGCGGTTTCCATGAGGAGGTGATTTTCTCCCTTGAGGCTTCTGTAGCCCACTATCCGGTCTCTATACTATCTGACTTGATTGGTAGGTTTTGGCGCGAATTCACCTCATCATGGGAGCTGCTTATTTAAAGGGAGTATTGTCGGAACGCCAGTCACTCTTTAATAAAGCACCATTTGGCGTGAAACGCGTCAGAGGACCTTGTCTGTAGCTTTTGCTATTATGCATCACTAATAAAGCATTTTTATTTTTAAGTCAGCCTCCATCCCTATTTTCACGCAGTGCTCAACCATATCCTGCTCTTCCTCTCATTCATCTACCGGATTGAAGCACGCCACTTCCAGGACCATCGTAGACCGTGTAATTGTCAGTTTTTTATGCATACTCCAACGGAATGTTTCTCCCATTGCTCGTAGAGGTATTTGTGGTGCTCCAGCCTAATGGACCGACGGATTACCACTTAGGCACTTCAGACGGGGTGAGTTCTTTCATCTTTGAGCTCATTCCCATATTTGTGCTGTGAGTGTGTTTCCTGTCCACTGGGGTCCCTACATATGGCTTTATTTTGAGCCTTATACCACTCTCTACACATTATTAGTGCATTATGGGTGGTTTCCTTTCGCTACTTATGGTCCTGGACATTTTAGCTATATTGCTACCATTTCCTGGATATTAGAAGCACCATCGTTGGGATTTATTTCTCGCGTTTTGCAGATTTTAATATAACAAAAATAAAAAGAATCACAAACTTTTGTACGCACCAATATTTTATATCAATAATATCAAAACACAAATCAGATACGACAATCATATACTTTTATCAGTATAGTTAACAAGAATTAAGAACACAACTTCAGCCAAAACTGACATTTGGTTGAGCAAGGTTGCTTACCCCCATCCTGTGTACTTTTAAATATTGCCTTTAAATTTGAAACTATATTTTGAATTCCCCATCACACTTTTCAGCAAATCAGTTTGTTCTGGATCACCTACATATGTAAGAAACACTTGACAGGTCATGTTATAATTAACTTGTGTACAAATTTCTGCTTTCACTAAATTTACTGACATTCTATTCCTTTCATCTGTCCAAATGTTGCCCATTAGGGAAAAGATGCTTTCCACGAAAGCATTGCTTTCCGGCACAGCTAATATTGTACCAACAACTTTGGGTAATTCTGTAACATTTCCACTATCAAAAATGTGTACCCTTTTTTGATCTACAGGAGAAGTAGATGCAGTGGTTTTTATTTTGCCTAATAGATTTTTTAATGTGTGCACCTCATCAAATAATGTCTTCATTCAATGTAATTTTAGCACAATAACTATTTTAAGAACATCGTCAATAGAGAAATGTTCCTTCCTTTAAATTTAAAAGTGTAAACACCTGAAATGGACTATTTTCAAAATCGTACCATTTCGTCAAATAGGCAATTGCTTTATTGTAAACTTGCAATGCCTCTTTCACAAACATTTGTGTAGCTCTTTCTTTCTTATGTTTAAGGGACTGATTCACTTTACTGCCGAAATACTTGTTGTTGATTTTGGTTTGCAATTTGTTTATTAAGGATATCATTTTCGTGTACTTCAGTACATGTTATCGTGCTATATTCAAGTAATAACAGCGTCTGGGTCATTAAATGCATAAAATGGTGTACGAAATATATGTAAAGTTCTGGGATTGATAAATGTGTATGTATACAGTATCATTCTGAAGTTCATCCTGTTGGTCTTTAATAAAAACCTAAACTAATTTATTTGTTATCTTCACCTTGCTGATTAAATAGTTTTTTATTGTGACTGCCTGACACATTGGAGACTGCTTGACACTTTTGGAGACTGCCTGACACCTTGGGTTGGAGACTGCCTGACACTTGGGTGGGTGGGTGGGTTGGAGACTGCCTGACACTTGGGTTTTGTAGATTGCCTGACACTTTTTGGAGACTGCCTGACACTGACTGCCTGACACTTGGGTGGGTGGGTGGATGTGAGACTGCCTGACACTTGGGTGGGTGGGTGTTAGACTGCCTGACACTTGGGTGGGTGGTAGACTGCCTGACACTTGGGTTTGGGTGGGTGGGAGACTGCCTGACACTTGGGTGGGTGGGAGACTGCCTGACACTTTTTTTGGAGACTGTCTGACACTTTTTGGAGACTGCCTGACACTTGGGTGGGCGGGTGGGTTGACTGCCTGACACTTGGGTGGGTGGGTTGGAGACTGCCTGACACTTGGGTGGGTGGGTGGGTGGGTTGGAGACTGCCTGACACTTTGGAGACTGCCTGACACTTGGGTGGGTGTGTGGGTTGGAGACTGCCTGACACTTGGGTGGGTGGGTGGGTTGGAGACTGCCTGACACTTGGGTGGGTGGGTTGGAGACTGCCTTACACTTTTGGAGACTGCCTGACACGTGGGTGGGTGTCTGACACGTGGGTGGGTGGGTGACTGACATGTGGGTTACACGTTTGACTGACACGTGGGTGAGTGGGTTGGTGTCTGTATACATTCTGTCACCGATACACACAGACACTGGGAGGGGGCAGTCACACACACACTGGGGGGGGCAGTCACACACACACACTGGGAGGGGGGGCAGTCACACCCACCCACTGGGAAGGGGGGCAGTCACACACACACTGGGAGGGGGGGCAGTCTCACACACAAACACCGGGAGGGGGGGGCAGTCACACACACAAACTGGGAGGAGGGGCAGTCTCACACACACACACACTGGGAGGGGGGGCAGTCACACACACACACTGGGAGGGGGGGCAGTCACACACACACACTGGGAGGGGGGCAGTCACACACACACACTGGGAGGGGGGCAGTCACAAACACACTGGGAGGGGGCAGTCACACACACTGGGAGGGGGGCAGTCACACACACACACTGGGAAGGTGGGGCAGTCACACACACCACTGGGAGGGGGGGCAGTCACACACACACACACTGGGAGGGGGGGGCAGTCACAAACACACTGGGTGGGGGCAGTCACACACACACACTGGGAGGGGGGGCAGTCACACACACACTGGGATGGGGGGCAGTCACACACACACTGGGAGGGGGGCAGTCACACACACACTGGGAGGGGGGGGCAGCCATACACACAGTGGGAGGGGAGGGCAGTCACACACACACTGGGAGGGGGGGCAGTCATACACACACTGGGAGGGCAGTCACACACACACTGGGAGGGGGGGCAGTCACGCACACACTGCGAGGGGGGCAGTCACACACGCACTGGGAGGGGGGGCAGTCACACACACACTGGGAGGGGGGGCAGTCCCACACACACTGGGAGGGGGGGCAGTCCCACACACACTGGGAGGGGGGCCAGTCACACACACACACACTGGGAGGGGGCAGTTACACACACACTGGGAGAGGGGGGGCAGTCACACACACACTGGGAGAGGGGGGGCAGTCACACACACACTGGGAGAGAGGGGGCAGTCACACACACACTGGGAGGGGGGGCAGTCACACACACACTGGGAGGGGGGGCAGTCACGCACACACTGGGAGGGGGGCAGTCACACACGCACTGGGAGGGGGGCAGTCACACACACACTGGGAGGGGGGGCAGTCCCACACACACTGGGAGGGGGGGCAGTCCCACACACACTGGGAGGGGGGCCAGTCACACACACACACACACACTGGGAGGGGGCAGTTACACACACACTGGGAGAGGGGGGGCAGTCACACACACACTGGGAGAGGGGGGGCAGTCACACACACACTGGGAGAGAGGGGGCAGTCACACACACACTGGGAGGGGGGGAAGTCACACACACACTGGGAGGGGGGGGAAGTCACACACACACTGGGAGGGGGGCAGTCACACACACACTGGGAGGGGGGGCAGTCACACACACACTGGGAGGGGGGCAGTCACACACACACTGGGAGGGGGGGCAGTCACACACACACTGGGAGGGGGGGCAGTCACACACACACTGGGAGGGGGGGCAGTCACACACACACACAGACTAGGGGGGTCAGTCACACACACGCACAGACTGGGAAGGGGGGGCAGTCACACACACACACAGACTGGGGGAGGGGGTAGTCACACACACACTGGGAGGGGAGCAGTCACACACACTGGGAGGGGGGGCAGTCACACACACACACACACACACACACACACACACACACACACACACACACACACACACACACACACACACACACAGACTGGGGGGGCAGTCTCACACACAGACTAGGAGGGGGGCAGTCACACACACAGACTGGGGGGGGGGGCAGTCACACACACACACAGACTGGGAGGGGGGGGGGCAGTCACAAACACACAGTCTGGGGGGGCAGTCACACACACACACACACTGGGAGGGGGGCAGTCACACACACACTAGGAGGGGGGGCAGTCACACACACACTGGGAGGGGGGCAGTCACACACACACAGACTGGGGGGGGCAGTCACACACACACAGACTGGGAGGGGGGGCAGTCACACACACACAGACTGGAAGGGGGGGCAGTCACACACACACAGACTGGGGGTGGGCAGTCACACACACACAGACTGGGAGGGGGGCAGACACACACACACACACACAGGCGACATTGGGCTTACCTGTAGTGCCACTGTAGGGAGCCAGAAGTTGTGAGGCTTTTTTAGAGTCTGCCGGCAGTTTCAGTTGCCAGCTGTGAGCCTTCCTTCTGACACACCACATACCACACACCACACACCACACACCACACACCACACACCACACACACATCCCTGATACTAAGCCCTGCACCCATCATACCCTGACCTCCAACCAATCCCCTGCTTCTACTCTAAAGCCCCGCCCCCCGGCATCCTGCTATTGGGGGGGGAAATAAATACTCACGACCGCAGAATCCTCTTCACGCTGCCCTTGCGCACCGCCGCATCCTCCTCACGCTGCCCTCGCGCACCACCGCATCCTCCTCATGCTGCCCTCGCGCACCGCCGCATCCTCTTCACGCTGCCCTTGCGCACTGCCGCATCCTCCTCACGCTGCCCTCGTGCACCACCGCATCCTCCTCATGCTGCCCTCGTGCACCACCGCATCCTCCTCACGCTGCCCTCGCGCACCGCCGCCGACTCGCGCACGGGACCAGTCACCAGGGGCAAAACCCGGGACATTTCCGGGACGGACTGTCACCTGGGGCAGCCCAGAAAAAAACAGGACTGTCCCAGCAAAATCGGGACGAATGGTCACCCAAGGACTATGGCTCCTGGGTGGAGCGGTGAGGGAGGGGATCCCTGCAGCCGCGGTCTCACTTGCCTTCATGGCAGTGGCTGGAGCCGGCTGTCTTCTCTCTCTCCCTGCAGCTGAGGGGGGGAGAGCTTCCTCTTCCTCTCCAGCAGGCACCGGAGTGAGGCAAGGGGGGAGTGAGGCGAGGGGGAGAAGGGGAGGGGCTGGCTTCCTCCTCTGTCCCTTGTACTCTGTTCCTCCTCTGCAGCTTCTCCTCTGTCCCTGGCTGCCGGTACAGGAAGGAGGGGGGAGATTCCTCTCCGTGCTGCAGCTTCTTCTCTGTCCCTGGCTGCCAGTACAGGAAGGAGGGGGGAGATTCCTCTCCGTGCTGCAGCTTATTCTCTGTCCCTGCGGCTGCCGGTGCAGGAAGGAGGGTGGGGGGAGATTCCTCTCTGTGCTGCAGCTTCTCCTCTGTCCTTGGCTGCCGGTACATGAAGTGGGGGGGAGAGATTCTACTCCGTGCTGCAGTTTCTCTTCTCCCTGCCGGTGTAGTGCGTTGGGCTGGTCTCCAGCACAGGACGGATGGGCTGCGAGGGGGAATCCACACAAACTCGCGGCGTCCCTGTAGGCCAGCCACGCGGCGCACAGATTGGGAACCACAGAGCTAGAGAGATTTTTTTTTTTTTTTTTGGTGCAGGGGATTTTTTATTTTTTTTGCAGAGAAGGGGAAATCTACTGGCCACGAGCCAATTTCCACTCGCCAGGTGCAAGTGGGGGTATAGGTTTGTCGAACACTGTATATATATATAATACCCACTGTACAAATAAATGGTTGATGGCTTGGTATCGAGGCAGGGTGGGTTAACCCCTTAATTACTGTCGTGGTTATTATCCACTAAGGTGATTAAGGGGTTAAGGGACATTACATTGGCTATTTCTATTCTTTTGTATGTTTTGCAGCATCGGGGGGGACATGGGCAGGATGAAGATGAGGCTGAATACGGCCTTCATCGTGGGTGCCTGGAAAAGGTAAGTGTTATATTAATCACAATAAATCCAGTAAATACATATATTTAAAATAGGCAAATGCATTATTATCCATATGTGGATAATAGTAATTTTGCCCATTACTGTATTGTATGTGTTAAGGGGGGGGGGGGGTTGTGTTGTATATTGCAATGTTTATTGGGGGCAATTGTCCCCAATAAACATGCTATTGTGCCACTCCAAGACGAAGCGCTGATTCTAGCGTGAAACGCGTTGAGGGGGAGACTGTGGTGTAGCTGTGTGTTCGTGAAGTCCAATAAAGTTTTTGTTCTAACCCGGAAGTGCCCTAGAGTTTGTTACATGCTGTAGCGCCGAATTCCTTCCTTCCTACTGTATGCTAATTTCTTTAGAAGGCTGCATGCCCAGACATTGGAGACCAGAGGAAAGCAGGACCAAGTTTCTGAGCCTACATACAGTAGGTAAGGTTTTTCATTCCCGGCTTTGACTTTACTCTGGTCCATGCAGACTCTCCAGCTCCACTCTATGTGACACTCACTGACACCTTGTGTGCTTCTACTAAACTGCCTGAGCGCAGGACAGACATCTTTTACTATTGTGCCTTAACCCCTTCATTGCCGTAACGGATAGCCGCTAAGGTAATGAAGCTGCTTTAATGTATTTTTATTAATAGTGTGCGGGAGCAGGGGGTCCCCTGAGCTGAACCGCATTGATTTCTGGCTCAGAGACCCCCTGCTTCCCAAGTTACAGGCCCCGGTTTGGGGCATCGGTGCCATTGTCGCCGCCATCTTTATAGTGTCCACGTTGCGTCTTGGACGCTATAAAGATGGCGGCGACACTGACATCCGATACCCCATACCGGGGCCTGTAACTCGGGAAGCAGGGGGTCTCTGAGCCAGAAATCAATACGGTTCCGCTCAGGAGACCCCCTGCTCCCGCACACTTTTATTAAAATGTACATTAATGCAGCTTCATTACCATAGAGGATAGCCGCTACGGTAATGAATTAATGGTTATTGTTGTGTGTGTTTTGACAGTAGTGTAGATGTGTAGGGGGTCTCCAGAGCTGAACCGAATTGGTTTCAGCCTCGGGGACCCCCTACTTCAGGAGATACAGACCCTGTTATGGGGTGCCGGTATCCTTTGATATATCCTTGATAAAGTGTACAACCGTACACGAAACGCGTAGGAGGTTGCTCTCCTCCATTTGTTGGATGTAATTTTACCAAATAAATCATTATTTTTCTCTATCCTGCGACCCACTTTATTGGATTGTGCGCCAGTTCTCCCCTTTTTTCTACAGTTGACCGCATCTACTCGGCTGCACGTCTTGCAGGAATTTGGATCAGTGCAATATGTGAGTACTTTTCAATCATTTGGAGGGGGACCATCCCAAATTGGAGGTGTCATGGGGTTTTATTGCTTGCCCCTACCTCAGGAATCATTTGGCCCCACAGAGATGGTTATGTCCTATTAGCCTGAGTCAATTTTCCACAATTTATTCTGATCAAGCATTTGAGAGCAGTTGTCACTACAAATTCTGCATCTGAAAATTAAACCTGCAGCACATTGCAAAATAAATTATCTCTCATCTCCCAACAAAACAGCACCTAGACAAATAAATATATATCAAATGGCAATCAAACAATTGCATTTTAGTGTGTACATGATACAATTAATCTGTGCATCATGTAACATTATGCCAAATCAATGTTCCAAATAAAATAAACAATTACCAACAAGATACAATGCCATCCAAACAATCAAATAAAAACTAAGCAAGTAAACATAAAAAAAAAAAAAAAAATTGATGATGTCATTGAAAGGAAATGACGCCAGCCAATCAGCTGTGCTTCATTTGCTTTTAAGATGACGTCATCAAAAGCAAGATGGCCACCGTCACATTGAACGGGAGCCAATCAGAGCGTGGGAACTAAATAAATGATTGTTTTGCAAATGTTTCTTTAGGTTCCTTTGATGTTTTTAAAATGTATTTTGCAGCTTTCTTTAGAAATTCGTGTGTGTAGTCTAACTTTTCTTTAGATGGAGGTACTGCTCACTGATTCCTGTGTAGCACCTGATGTACTCTTTGCTTATTCGAGGGAGCCCCCTTCAAAGACAGAAGTACTCCTTTTGCTTTTGGGTTTCCTTGTGGTGCCCGAGTCTTCCTATGATGCATTCTGCATATCAAGACTAGCAGTGCTGCTGATTTCTACCCCAGTGATGGTACTCACTAAACGGGTTTTCCTCAAGGTTAGTACCTGTCTGAGACATTTCTGAAATAATTCGCCAAGATCAATGAGAAAGCCAGGTTCGCCCGGAGGTCTCTCCTGAAGGGTGGATACTGTAAGGGTTCCAGACCGGGGTTTGGCTGGAACTTGCCCTTGCATGGCTGAAGTAGCCATTTTGGTTCCTGGCAAACCTTTCCTTGCTATTTAGGGTCAGCCTCTTAAACCAGGAAGGGTCTGAGCATAATCCTTTGTAACCTGTGCTAGTCACAAGTGCCTTGGCTTGCCTAACCTTCCCTGTGCTGAAGCCTTCTCTGTTCCCGAGGCCTTCCTTGTGCTGAACCCTTCTCTTTTTCTGAGGGCTTCCTTGTGCTGAAGCCCAGGTTACTGAAGCTGTCTCCTGAGGCCTACCCTGTTTCATGAGGCCTATCCTGCCTACCCTGTTGCTGAAGCCTTTCCTGTTGCTTTGGCTTCCCTGGTGCCGACCACAGCCTGGATTACGACTATGCTGCTCTGTTCTAACCTGACCTGGCTACCCACGACTACGAAACCCGCAATCCGGACTCTGCCTCTCGGCTCCAGGTCAGTGTTTCTTTATCAACACCTCGGCCCCGCGGTCCCGTTCTGGTTTGAAGCGAGCACATCCTTTACAGATACACAGAGAACACCACATCTTACCAGTCATTGACCAAACTCTAGCACTGCTACACAACTAACAGATCTTTAGCCAAACTAGATGTCTGCTGTGAATTTTTGCAGATACCTTTAGCCAGTGACTGTGTCTTCCTTATGCCATTTGGTCACTGGTACTTTAATCACCTGATTGAACAACCGAGGAAGCCAAATACTTGGCGAAACGCATTGGGAACACTCAGATGATATGTCCTAACAGCATCATCAGCAGCCATTCTGGGATTCCATGATTGTAACGCAGAAGCAAGTGGTGAAACAGCATGCACACTGACTCAGTGCTGAGCACATACAGTACCAGGATGTGTCCAGAGTGGGTGAGAGAGTGTGCCTGTGACAGGGTGAATTCAGTATGCCTAGGAGACAAATGTATAGGTCTGCAGTCCAGCAGTGACCTGTTAATCCCAGCTTTGAAAAGGCTGGGTTAATTAACCAGGTCTTGGCTGCCACATTAAGGGACTTAAAAAACCCTGATAAGGGGCTTAAAATTCTTCACTTGTTCCTGGTTCCTGTCTGAATCAAAGAAGTATGCCCTGAAACTCTGGAGGGAGAACAGTTTGACAAAGTGTCTTTAAAATTTGGACAGTGATCCTTGCTATATATTTCTATGCTGGACTTGAACCGCCCTTGCTGGAAAAAGGGCAAAGTCCGACTCAGAACTGATCTTTACGTTGTTTATATATGCTGAAGACAAGCTGTGTTGCAGTATTTTATGTTTCAGGTTTTAAGGCTGAATAAACAAGCCAACTCAGAACACCCACGTGTTGTTGCGTTGTCCCTGCGACAGTGCCCTATAACACGCAATGCTTATTTTGTATTGGGAAAGTGTGAATGCATTTCCTTTTTCCTTTGTGCATTTCCTTTCTTGTAGAAAACATTTTTACGCTACATGTATGTTATTTGTTCTTTTCAATAAGGAGTGGTGCATTAGGAAGAGTATTATATAAACTCGCAGACCTCTTTATTGAAGTTGAACACTGAAGAATCCTATGTGAATACAATATATTGGAACACAAAAACGTATTCCTTGTCATTTTGACCCAATACCTTTTATAATTTATTTCATTTATATAATATTTCACAAAAGTTGTGTGTGTTATTTACACTGGTATTGCTACCTCAAACTAGTTTGCACTAATATAGTTTTTTTTTTTTTTTGCTTTAATCACCTACCTTATTTTGGAATTTAATATGCACCAGAGTATTTTCAGTGCAGAATGTCAATAATGCTGGCAGGATTGAAACGTGTGCTATCCAGTATCCTGAAAAAGAGGGGAGCAGGTTGGACTTACCCTGAAGGATTATTGCAAGTTTCCCAAGGGGCGGGTACTGTTCCTAGGCCACAGTATTTCAGCACATGGAATAGAACCAGACCCATAAACTTCAAGCTATACTGGAAATGCAAAAACCAAGTTCTGTGTCAGAAGTTCGGAGAGTTCTGGCAAATGTAAAGTACCAGTGTGAGTTTTTGCCTCCTTGTTGCACCATTTGCGCAGTCACTAAAGACCTCCTGTGTGAGAAAAATGAGGGCGGCAGGAAGTAATTAAAAAGAGTTATGAAGCATTCAGCTCAAGCGTTTGTACACAGTATTCACCAATGGCAATAACAAGCATTGCAGCTGATGTATCAGCATACTGTCATGGGGCTGTGCTAACATAGAAACAGACAGATAACACTTGGCGACCTATTATTTTTAGAGAAGTGTAAGATGTTGCAAAAAATACACCCAAATAGAAAAGGAAGCCTTATTAGTTACATGGGCATGCAAGCATTTTCCTATTTTCCTGGTCTCAAGTTTACCATTAAAACTGGCCACAGTCATTGCTAACACTCCTGGGCTCAATACAGTATGTTTAGATAAGCTGACTTCTTGAACATTGCATTTTTTGCTATTTCTACAGTACTAAGAAACTCCTACAAATTCATACACGTGCCAGAAATGATTTAGAGCAGACGTTATATCAGGAGCTCCAGTTCATGAAAGTCCATCTGCAGATGACATAGTTAGAAATGGAGGACTAGATGTTTGTGGATGCAGTTCACACTACTCCAGCTACAAAATGTTGATTACAAAAGATAGTTGATACCCAGAAGGCCGATCAGACATATACAAAATATAATATCACTGCATTATCTTCCTCTAAATAGAGCCTAATAAAAGCCCCGCTATGTTTATAGTATCAATCAGAGAAAAAAGTTATTTTTTTGTCAATATTAAACATAAAAAAGAAAAGTACCTCACAAATATATAAATGGGCTCTGGGATGCGTGGGTGCTCAGAGGCTAACAACATTCTCCAAGGTCGATGGAGTTCTCAATACTTATTTTCACCACATGGATAAGTTACTCACAGTATAGGGTCTGCTGGCAGAGCTTTAATCTCCCCTCCATGTCTCCTTCAACCCTCTCTCAAAACCATGCAGCATCTTCTACTTGCTCCACCCTATGCACCATATGGGCCCTCTCCGACCGTGTGACCGGTCCATGTCACTCAGTTCAGCTCCTCTGGATATCAACACTTCCTCACTTAACCCTTTAGCCTCACAAATATGTCTGAAAGAGGGCACTTAATTAAAAACTATTCCAAAATCATTTATGTTGATAGATTCGATAGTTCTATTATCTGTAAAATCTTATCTAGCTAGAAGCTCTTTCTCGAGAAATTTTCAGAATAAATCAAAATATATACAGTATTTCTATTTTGTGGGTATTCACAAACACAATGGTCGGCGCATTTGCACTTTGCTGCCAATACACAAGGACCATGGCATAAATGTTCTTTCTGCCTGTGGTGATATGTTTTCCTCTACCAAGAGGGCCGACAAAGAAGAACATGTTCTCATCCACCAAGATGGCTGACAAAACTGGAAGTTTCCCTCCTCTTAGAAACTGGCAATTGTCTGCACATGGTCTAGACCTATAAATGGTCACTAGAGCGATCAGTCACGGCTTTATTCTCTCTCCAACAGGGAACAGTATACAACGGTATACTCTTCTCCCTCTTCTTGATTATCCCTGGAATCAACCCCCAGGCTTGAGGCACCATGGGTCTATCAATACCTCTTCTCCTATTTCCTGGTGGAATAAGGGGTAGTTGTCCCACTCCCCTAAGGGAGGGGAAGGAAGGTGATCAGAGCCCTGACTCCACACTCCCTAGAACTCAACATAGAACTCCCCAAATGTAGGCCCTGCAGTCCCTTATGTACCCAGGAGGAGGGTCTTAGGTCTGAGCCCCTGATAGGGCAGAACACAGGCCTAATCCCACCCCCTGTCACTCAAGAGAGCTACTTATTGCAGGGGAAAACACAGATTAACACTGCCTGTGCTAGTACCAGGGCTTATGATTTAGGCAGGTCAGATTAGTTGCCAAAAAGAATACATTAGTTAGATAGGTTAATCATTGCTTGCTACCCTTGGTCCCTTGTGGGTAAAAGGAAACAATTTCAGTCAAAGTTGTTTTTTTGATCCGAATGTGTGTCAAATTCACAAGTGTTTTGCGCAAAGAAAATTATCAAAGATCAGAGCATTTTCTTTTAAACTTAATAACGTATGTATGTCATGGCATGTGAAACCCTTTACATTTTTCTCTCTCTGCTGGTAGTGCCTGACAGCTCTTTTATACTTAAATGACAGTAATCGCTGTACCCAAGATTTATGTACAGATACAAACACCCTGATGTTGCATTCACTACAGTTGCATCGGGGGGAAGGGGGGGGGGGCAAAACCTCTTTATTACATCCTATTGTTATATTGTTATTGATTAACGTTGTCCTAGCACTTCTTATTTAGCACTGACAAAGTTGCAGACTGATGCACAATAAGGTAAATAATACTGTACATAGTACAGGATAAATATGCCCCTTGATGTCAATCACACTAGTTTTGGAAGATTAGGTTAAGAACTTAGAGTAAATAACTAACTGGGGTTATTTACTAAAGCCTTCAGGGTGCACCGGATTTAGCAAAGTTATAAATCCCATTGCTTTCAATGGGATTATTCTACATAAATAAATGAGGTTTTATTTTTGGCACTGATTTTGCCCAGTTAGGAGTCTTTATTACATACCCATCAAAGGTTTTTTTTTTTATCAGTCTCAAGAACAAAACTGGTCCAAAATAAGTACACCAGATTCATAAATAAAACCCCTCCCCACCCATTGCTTTAAATGCTATATGTCTTGCACATTTTTCATCAACAGACTTTGATATATAACCCCCTATGCCAGTGGAGCTCAACTCCAGTCCTCAAGCCCCCCAACAGGTCAAGTTTTCAGAATATCTCTGCTTCAGCACAGGTGGCTCAATCAGAGGCTCAGTCGAAGATTGTGCCACCTATGCTGAAGCAGGGACTGATTGAGCAACCTATGCTGAAGCAGGGGTATCCTGACCTGTTGGGGTGGGTTGGGGGGCTTGAGGACTGTAGTTGAGCACCCCTGCCCATAGGGACTGATCCACAGAGCTCCGTTATTGACTTAACGAAATGTTAACATCTCGAAAGTGCTAACGGATATCTTCAAAGCTCACTAAAGTTGTGTTAAGGCCAGTCTTACTGCTAAGAGAACCCGGCGTTAAACTTTAACGGCCATTAGTGTTAATCAATGCATCTGAAGATATATCCAGAGCAGGTTGTTAAAGTTTACGCGGGACCTAATACTGTTTTATTTGGGCCGTGACTCTACGTGGTCACAGGACATTTTTGGACCTTATCCAGGGTGCTGAAGTGGCCCACTTTGGCTTGCTACTATATTGCTTTAGCAAGGGAATAAGGAATGTAATATTGGTGTTAACAAATTAATAAAGTTGTTACCTTGTTCTACGTATTCATTATCTTTATTGGGAAGGGGGAGAGTGTGGGATGCTTTGTTATGTTTTGTGGGAAACAGATAAAGGTAATTTGGTTAATGATCTGACTTGCGATAAAGCCAAGAGCCTAATTATGTTTTTCTTGTGCAGTTACTTCTCTGGGCTGACGTATTGTTTTGCTTCAAGTATTATATTCTGTATACGAGTACATTTTGTTCATGTTTGTCTTTTGGAGAGAGATGGTCCCTTGGCCTGCAGGTTTTGGAGGTTAAGGAATTGAATAAAATATGTTGATATTATTTGTACATACACGGAAATACTCTGTAAATTCAGTAAAGATAAGTGGATAGTATTTAACTAGAGAATAATAGAAGTCATACATAAAGGTACGACATGAATCATTATCAAACAACAAATATGAAAGTGGGACACAGAACATAAAATGGGTTTATGTATCAAGGAGAGCCTGATCTTGTGTGTTAGAGAATTCAATAGGTGGAGATGACGTCTGAGATGCACAGAGTTACAATTTCATGGAGATGAGAATGGACATTTTGCATGGGATTCTGGACTAATAAAGAGGCCACCAATGAAAATGTCTTTGGGTAGCATGGGTACAAGAATAAGTGGCAATTAAGAAATGCTCTAGTCATGCCATTTGAGATGTGTTTAAGTGCCTCACTCATTAAACAGTCATAGCTGTATTCTATGTGGTAAACCCACTCACTACAAAGGTCATACAATGAATAGTACAACTTCCATACATTGGTAAATAAGCTGCTTTATGCTGTTAGGAAAAAAAAAAAACATTGTTTTAATTGGATTCTGTAACTTTGAAGTCTTGGTCATGACACTATTAGAACGCTGAATATAATTAGCGCATAGTTACAAAGGATGACAAGCTTTGAGTGCAAGATAATTTATCATACAACAGTCTCTTAGAAATCTAGCTCCATTTAGAGAGGAAATTGCCTTTATTTTAATTTTTCTATCCCCATCAACTACTTTACTGTGAACGCCTGTAGCAATTTACTGTTTTGGAGAAATGTTGATGTAAAAACATGTTGTGGGTCCTGTTATGCAGTATTGTGATTTTCTAAAGTCTACTTTATAAACAGAGCCCTAGTTACTAAAATCTGATCTTAAAATTAAAGCCGTCTAAAGAAATGAAAAAGTTGAACAGGCACTAGAAGCAACCTAAAGGGAAAAAATGGTTGAAAAGACCTTTGAAGCTGTCTTTCTGAATTGTGAATAAGGCAAAGACAAGTCAATGAGACAAAGCTCCTGTGAAAGTGTCTACATCAATGTCTTTCCACTAAAATGGAGCCATTTTTATTTAGCATTTCAGGATAAGAGAGAGAATGTGTGAGAAAGAGATGGGTTACATTTTTGGGCGGATTTGAATCTGCAGCGGATGGTCTAGTTCCATTGCTCTGTGGATTTCAGAGAATTTGTAAGAGGACATGTGCAGAGGTATGCAATGGAGACTTTTTTAAGGTGAAATTAAATAAGGCTTTTATTGCGCCTGTTTCTTTAACACAAGAAAATCATCCAAACGTATGCAAATAAGGGGTCAAACAAAGCTTCTGTTCCATTTGGGAGTATTTCTAGTGAAACCTATGCAGTCCACAACTCCCTTTAGATTAGCATGTCTCCGACCCCCAAACATATATCTTGATATGTGCAGATATACAAAAAGTCTCAGAAAGGAAAGTCTTATCTGTCTTTTGTAGGGGAAGGCTTCTTTGTTCTCCAGGTTTAGAAGTACTTTCCCCTGTGTCTTGCTCTCAGCCTCTTCTGGTAGGCTCAAGACGTCTCCTTGTTCAGCTCACAGGTGGGCTTAGGAGTCTCACTTCCTGTCTCAGAGGTAGGCTTTTTCTAACACCTCTAATCAGCCAGGTGCTGGTCAATTAACCAGCATACTGCTGGATTGGAGGCAAGTTTTCTGAACAGGGTAAGTCCCCTGTTACATACCTCCCCTGTTTGTGGGAAGCTCGGGCTTGCCACGGCCAAAGCCCATCCTTCCACTGTCATTTGAGATATCTCTGTGACTTGAATGAGAGTGGATGGAGGAGAACCCTCAGTCCTGCTGGGATCAGAGCCCTTCCTCCAGTTTAGTAGTGTCTCCTCCAGAAGGTGCTTGAGATAAGCAGTCCTCAGTCGTTCAAGGAGAACTTTTCCTAAGTACAGTCTTTCTACTGACCACGTGGTCCTGAGCTTTGCCCTGTGTCAGCCACTCCTCTTTTTGTAGGCAGACTGTATCGCGACAGTCGCAGAGCACCTATGCAAATCGCTCTCTCTCGCCATCCTTCCCATGTGCTCCACTTTAGCACCAAATGTCCATTTCCTGGTATCACAAGAGCACTCAAGAACAGCCACTTGAGCCCTTAGTTCTTGAAGCTGTCTTCCTGCACTTTTCCCATTCAATGTAGTCACCAGTTCAGCTTCTTTGGGATTGAGTTGCGATTCCAGCTCCATTTCCAGAGAATGTCCTATCTTTTCAGCTTCCTCAGCTAAGGATTCCTCTGGCTTTGATTCTGCACTCCTACCTCTGTTTGTTGCCTATTGGGTGGTTGCAGGTTTGGCTAGTGCTTTCTTAGGTGGCTCAAACTTCGTAATCTTGTTTTGAAGGTGAGTGATGTCTCCAGCTCTCACTGTACCCTTGTCCTCATGGGCCTTAGTTACTGTGGGATTCCGATGCTTGGACAGAGCCCATACCTTTTCCCATATTGGAGGCATCTGTAAATTACTGGGCTGCAGAGTCTCACTCTGTTTCTTGAGTGTTTCCTGCCATTCTCCTTTCAGGGTCTTTATTTCTTCCCTGTGCTTTCTCTGAGCTTGCTTCCACCTATTATTCATTATTTGGTGGAGCACTGTGAACTTCTTCACTTGGGCCGCAGATACTCATCTCAGTTTCTGGACCTTTTTGCGCTCCCTCTTGTACCGAGTCACGTGGCCTCTAAGCTTAGCCTCTAGCGATGCTTTGGTGATGGTCAGGGTAGCCTTCAGTTTATCCTGCAGCTTTGAGAGGACGCACTGGGTAATCAGACGTTCCTGCAGCACTTGTATTTCCTTAGCAGCCTGCAGATTTTCTTCCTGCAGAGTTCGCTGCTTCTCCTCGACATTCTGGAAGTGTGTACGCAGACCGTGCAGTTGGTTCTGCAGTCAGTGCTCTGCTTCAAATTTTTCATCTTCCAACCGTTTCTTTATTTTTTCAAGCTCGTGCAGCTTTTCATTCTTTCCATTGACGTGGTCTGTCAACTCCGAATTTTCTTTTTTTAATCTTACATTTTCTCCTTTTTCAGTCTCTGTACTATTGAGGGCCTCCTTGCAGTCCACCTTCCATTTTTGCACATCTGCTTGGAGGCAGGCTGTCTCCTGGCGTGAGACATCCATCTCCAGGTTTAAGTTCTGAAGCTCCTTCTGAGAGACTTGGAGATCTAAGTTAAGATGGAAGATAGTTTTCTTTGAAATGTCCAGCTCCTCAGTGAGACTGTGAAGTTCCTTTCTGGAGACTTCCAGTTCTGTGCGGCAGCTGTTGATCTCATGATGTGATGCATCCAGTGCTCTGCAGAGTGTATGAACCTCCTTCTGAGATATGTCCACCTCTGTCCGGACACTGTTGACCTTCTGTTATGAGGCATTCAGCTCTACACGAAGAGTGTGAACCTCTTGCTGAAAGACTGTAATCTCCTTCAGTGCCTCCTCATACTTCCGCTTCAGCTTAGCCATCATTTTATCAGATTGGCTCTGCTTTTCATCCATGGCAGTAATAGTAGCGTTTGCAGTATCTAGCTCAGTCTTGAGATCGTCCAATTCTGTCCTGGCCAAAGAGTACATTGTGAGCACATCTTTCTGTAGCTTCACGTTATTTTTCAGTAGCTCTGTGTAACCATCTTTCTTCAGTTTCAATTGTGTCCTGAGCAGATCACAGTCATGCCTTGCAACCTTCAGGGCATCCCCAGGGCTGGTCAAGGTATCGTCACTCACCGGTTCCGGCTCCGCTTCCCTGGGATGGTTGGTTGAGGGTTTCTCACTATTAGCACTGGACAGACACTTCTTTAGTGTACACGACTTCTGCCTTGGGCCCTCTGGCTATTCGGTCATCTGCGGGACGACTTCTCCATTTTCTCTAGGCTGCAGGGCATTTCGGTCCCCCATTCCCTCCGCAAGATCTGCAGATGTGTCTGTTCCTTCCACGGTAAGCGAAGAACCGCTTTTCTTTTTCTTTTTTCGCCTTTTGTTTTGGATGACACGTCCCCTCAGGGATACTGGGGTCTCCATCTTCATTTGAAATTTTGGCAGCATCACTGGATCCACCATGCTTTTCTTGCAACTGTAATAGCTGACGGAAATATTCGGTGATCCGCTGCTCCCGCTCTTTCTCCTGCCGATCATATTCGTCATCATAGGGAGCGGTCTTTTCGGTTCGTACCGAGTTCAGGCACCCCCACCTATCTTGGGGTGTTTTGTTGGTGTGACTCGGTTTGGGTTCCCCGTAAGAGATGTCTTCCTCCTCATCGGACTGGAAGGGCCACTCTTCCGAGGGGTAGGGTTCATTACAGGAACGCTGCATCTTGTTCTCCATTTTGGGGCTATCAGGTGTATTTTTCTTCCTGACCTCAGGAGGCGCTATTGCAGCTGTTGCCACTGCATTTGCTAGAGCCCCAAATGGTGGTAGTCCTACATGTGGGCATATTTTTCTTGTAGAGGTCGTAGCGCTCACAGGCCTCTCTGTAGACTTTTTCTTCCCTTGGGTAAGTTTTACAATATTAGCATTACTGTGCATGCATTCACTCTCATCGTCTGAATAATGCCTGAAGGGACACTGCTCCGTGTGGTGGGGTTCTTTACACCAGGAACACATTTTCTTCCCTATTTTTGCAGAGTCTGTATTTGACTTCAGCTGTGTGGCCATTTTAAATTCCCAGGGTTCTATTTCTTTAAACACAATGCTTGCTAGCTGCCTATTTTCTGGCTTCAGTAAAGGCATTTGGTTTTCTGCATGAGTTCAGTAATTTCCAGTCTTATTATGTCAGATATACAAAAAGTCTTAGAAAGGAAAGCTTACCTGTCTTTTGTGGGGAAGGCTTCTTTGTTCTCCAGGTTTAGAAGTACTTTCCCCTGTGTCTTGCTGGCAGCCTCTTCTGGTAGGCTCAAGACGTCTGTCTCCTTTTTCAGCTCACAGGTGGGCTAAGGAGTCTCACTTCCTGTCTCAGATGCAGGCTTTTTCTAACACCTCTAATCAGCAATTTGCTGGTCAATTAACCAGCACACTGCTGGATTAGAGGCAAGTTTTCTGAATAGGGTAAGTCCCCTGTTACAGGATTACTCTCAAAAAGGGAGTGATTCGCGTTTTGCCGTTTTTTTCTCTTTTCTTATCGCAATGGATTTATTTTAATTACATGAGGTGCTGGTATCTCTGCAAAGTTTAAATGTCCTGATCACGTGACGTGGGAGAATGAAACCTGCAGTAAGATAACAGCACCCCATTTCGGGGCCTGTATTTTAGGACGCCACCTTCTTGAATCCTATGTAATTAAAATAAAATATAAAATAAAAGGAGCCTCATTGCCGCTATGGCATTGAAGGGGTTTATCCAGAGTACTTGGATTGTTGGGGGTAGAGGGGGTGGGTGAAGGGAGTAGTTACCCAAGGGTGGGAGGTTAGGACTACCGGGAAGGTGGGGGAGGTGTTAACTGCTATGGTAATGAAGGGGTTAACCCCTCCCACTACCCACCCGAGAGGCTTAACCACTGCCCCCTTCACCCACCTGTTTTAAGCCTCTCCCCAACACGTACAGTAATTGGCAAAAGCCCTGTTATCCAAATCATGGTATGCAGGCTTATGACGCTTTGGCCAAAAGGTTTAACTAAATAACCAAGTAAATATTATTAGTATTGAAGTATTCAAACTTTATACTTATTACATTATATGTTTCTTCAATTGGATGTAGCATTGGGCACCCCTGTCTTTTGTTGTATACATTTGCCATGCCCAGTAGCACTCTTTTTGACATAAATATATATTCATGATGTGGTGGGTGTTGGAGTTTGAGCTAGCTGGGAATGTGTGTTAATTAATAGCGCATTTGCCCATTAAAAATAAAACATTAACCAGCCAGCATATAGTAAATAAAAGTTGTACTTACCACTGCCAGGATGAAGGCCTTCCTCGTCCTTCTGGTCTTCCACGTCTTTAGTGGGCATCGACCGTAACATTTAAAAAACTAACTACTGGCCTGTAACCCCTTAATAACCTTACTGGTTATTAAATGCTATGGTATTTAAGGGGTTAAACCCCCCACTACCCACCCGAGAGGCCTTACCACCATCGCCATGGCAAATACTACCACCCCCCATCCTCTCTACCCCAATCACCACACATACAAATGGGCAATAGAACTAGTAGCCAAACAGCACTTTTGCCCATTTGTTTTAAAAACTAAATAAATATACAATATAACAACATTTACATAACAGTAAAATATATTACACAGTAGGCAATAAAACCATTGAGTGTCACTGTGGTAACCTATGCCCACAATGCGGGCAAGGATTACCACAATGGCAATGAATGGGCATCCAACCAAAACATCCACAAAATGAAATTTTACAATTAAATAAAACAAACATTTGCCAAAAAATAAATTGATTGTCAATGTGGTTATCTATACCCTGCATAGATAAATACTTTGCCAATCAATGGGCATCGATTGGCCCATCACCGATTGGTTGATGTACAATGTGATGATTTCCATTTTTTTGCTGAAGTGACGTCATCTTAAAGGGAGGGAAGCATATGCTACCTGATTGGTTGATTCCTCCCTTTAAGGTGACATCACATTAGTAAAAAAAAATTTGAAGCTGTCACATGGTACATCACTTCAATGGCATCTGAACACTCCGCAGATTCAGCAATCTGTTGTCGGATTTTTAATAATCGTGTTTTAATAAGCGTGTTGCTGAATCTGCTATTTGGATACTACAACTCTGTCCACGGATTATAACAAGTGGCAGTTTTTGTTGAATCCGCGCGGATTCAATTTGACCAAATCAATTTATGAATTTTACACAGAAAAACGGATTTTGAGGGAAAATACTCCAGAATCCTGGAAATGGATTTGGGGGTAGATTTGCCCATCTCTACAGATGACGTGCTATCGCAGGAACAAACCCCATTAAAGTCAATGGGGCTTTTCCTGCGATAGCACATCATCTGCGCTTATCACACCTTCCAGAATAAGCCCCTGTATGACAACCAATGAGAACTTTCGCCTACTATTTGAGAAATATCACTGATTTTATGAACCCTCTCTGGAAGAAGCCAAGGAGAAACGTACGTCAGGAGGATGCGCCATGACGTCATGCATCAGGCGACAGCATACAGTGAAAGACTGACGGAACTGCTGATGGAGCTGCAGGCTAGCATCCACGCTGACAACAGGTTTCCCCCCCCCCCCACAGGGATAGCATAAATAAGGCCACAGGGATCTCACTGACACTCTGCCCCCCTTTCCATCCCCTCCCCTTGTGCGTAGGGGTATGTTATTGAGGGCTAGATTCTGTGGGAGATTTTACCTTTTATAACGGATCGGGGGACACGCACCTCTCTGTGGGTCCCCGACACCACAGTCCCCACGGCGGCTCTCCGCCCTGACTCCCCGCTCCCTCGGTCTCTCACCTGTTACTCCTCGCCGAGCCGTTCCTCCGTGGCGCACGCTCGCACACGCAGCCGGGGAGCCCGCATGGTACCCTTACAGAGGGCGCACGGACCCGATCATCTTACCAGCCCGCACGCACTGCTGGCCCCGCCCCCCAGTGGCTGCGAGCCATTACCTTGCAAAACACCCCTGTCTCCCTGCTTACCGGGACCTATCCCTGCAATCACACAGACAGGCCTCTGCTCCACCCCTTGCTTCCATTAGTCCTCCTTCCTTTATAACCCCTGTCTGCCCTCTCATTCCTTGCTCTGCATAGCTTCTCTGTGACTCCTGTGTGCAGTGTCTATGCCAAGTTCTGTTATCTGTTTCAGCTCTTGTCCACGTCCCTGCCCTCGTTTTGGATACCTTTGGATTGATCTCGTCTTGTTTGACTATGTGTATATGCCCACTATAGACTTTCGTGGGTTTAACAAGATTACAGTTAAAAACCGCTACCCCTGGACTCTGCTTTGGACCTCACTACGCTGCTTTCTCCTGACCCTTGGCTCTTGGATCTGGATCTCCGTACCTCTGGCACCCCGGACTCAGCAAGTATCTTGTTAACCCTTTTTCTACCAGGCCCTGCAATGCACCTTACCACACTCCGGGCACGCCCTCACTGCTGTGGGTGAGTGTTATACCCTTACCCACCTCAGTACTGGGAACTGGCCAGGTCTGCGGGCATACAGGCATTACATTATGCAGAGCCCAACAAATGCAGAGCCCCCTGAGGTGGCCACGGTGTCACTATGGAACACTGGCAATTTTTAAGTGACCAACTTACCACTGTTACGCAAAAGCTTTTGAGCCTTTCCCTACGGGAATCCCCAGTTGCACCGTCACCCTCGGCGCCACTACCTGTGAGCAATCCGGAACCACGTATTCCACCTCCCAACTGGTATGACGGGGATCCCCTTACTTGCCGGGGATTCTTGAATCAGTGTGATGTCCAGTTCGAGATGTCCCCGTCTCGCTTTCCCTCTGGTCATACTAAAGTGGCCTATGTCTATGCCCTGCTCACTGGCGATGCTCTCGCTTGGGCTTCTCCCCTCTGGGAACACAGACCAGACATAACCCAAGATTATCCCAAATTTTGGCGAGAGTTCCAGCAGGTCTTTGACACACCAGCACGTAGGGAGATTGCCACTTCTTCCCTGTTCATTTCTCCCAGGGTCACAGGTCGGCGGCAAGATACGCGGTGGAGTTCCGCACCATCGCGGCAGAGACCCAGTGGAACGATGAGGCCCTCGCCGCGGCATACTGGCAGGGTTTGTCCGAATCCCTCAAGGATAACCTCGCATCCCATGTTCGCCCCTCTTCTCTAGAGGATCTCATTTCCCTCAGCATCCGGATGGACCAGTGCATTCAAGAACCACGCCACGAGCGCCAGCATTCCCGTTCACTCTTGTCCTTGCCTGTTTTTCCTAGGTCTCCTCCCTTGGCTCTTCCTGCGTTGGATGCCCCTGAACCGTTACAAATTGGTAGCCAACAGCTTCGGACCGCTGAGAGAACACGCCGCCGCGAAGAAGGTCTCTGCTACTACTGCGGCTCCCCGGGACACCAACTACGTCACTGTCGCCTGAAACCGGGAAACGAGAACGCCCAGTAAAGGTAAGAGGGGCTTCTACTGGGTACCATTTCTCCTTGCCCCTCTTCCCCCAAAGAGCTACCGAAAAGGATTCTACTCCCCATAATTCTTGCGGGGCCTAAGCTTAAAGTAGAGGTTGAAGCCTTCATCGACTCCGGTCTGGTGGTAATTTTTTGGATCACGATTTTGCCTGCAACAACCAAATCCCGTTAGTCAAGAAGAAGTCTCCCATCGGCCTGGAGGCTATCAACGGTCGACCGATTCAACCTGCCTTCATTATCTTGGAATCTATACCCCTTACCCTGACCACCGCGGATGGTCATACTGAAGTCACCATCTTCGATGTTTTCCACTCTCCTACTGTCCAGGTTATTCTGGGATTGCCGTGGCTCCAGCTTCACAACCCACGTATTGATTGGACCAACAAACTACCGATCCTGTGGGCTACTACTTTGGAGAAGACGGACACTCCTCCCGTTACCGTACTTGCTGGCCTCGACATCACCTCTTCTCATCTCTCTACCTTGCCAGAGGTATATCATGACTTTGTAGATGTCTTTAACAAGATCCAGGCTGAGGTTCTACCACCTCATCATACTTACGATTGCCCCATCGAATTAATTCCCGGAACCACACTCCCCAAGTCTAAGTCTTATCCCTTATCTGTGCCCGAGACCAAAGCTATGGCCACCTACATCCAGGAGAATCTTAAGAAAGGGTTTATTCAGAATTCCACCTCCCCCGCCGGTGCAGGTTTCTTCTTCGTGAAAAAGAAGGATGGATCTTTAAGACCCTGTATCGACTTTCGTGGGCTTAACACGATTACAGTTAAAAACCGGTATCCTCTTCCTCTAATTTCAGAACTCTTTCACCGGCTTCAAGGAGCCTCTATATTTTCCAAGCTCGACCTGAGAGGAGCCTACAATCTCATCCGAATATGAGACGATGACAAATGGAAAACTGCATTTAACACGCGTTCGGGTCATTATGAATACCTAGTGATACTGTTCGGCCTCTGCAATGCCCCTGCCATCTTCCAAGAATTTATGAATGATATCTTCCGGGACATTCTGGGAATTTTTGTCATCGTATACTTAGACGATATCCTCATTTTCTCCAAAAACCTGGAGGAGCACTGTAACAGGGGAGTAATCCCCGTTGAAGTAATGTGCCTTTAATCTAGCAGTGTGGTGGTTAACTGCTGGTAGTCAATTAATAAACACCACCTGCCTGATCTAGATTGCTTACAAAAGCCTGTCTGTTGAGACAGGAAGTGACTCCTTAGCTCTGAATGAGAGCTGACCTTTGGAGAGACAGAGCATTTTCTTGAGACTCCCAGGAGAGACTGACCAAGAGGACATACATCTCTGGAGCTGGTCCGGTCTTGAGCTCTGCCCAGCATAGCTGATTGCAAGACACCAAATAAGACTTCTAAACCTGGATGCTGATATTTTCTGTGCACACACGGGTGCGGTTCCAGGAGAGCAGAGAAGCTCACTCTACAGCAAGAAACAGATAAGACTTTCATTATTAAGAGATTGCTTATATCTGCTTATTTCATGCTATATGTTTTGGGGCTGCGAGACATGCTTGACTAAGGGAGATGTGAATTAATTGCATATGATTTCACTAGAAATACTCCCAAGTGAATAGAAGCTTTGTTACCCCCCTGTGTTTGGATAATTTCCTGAGGAAAAGGCACAATAAAGCCTATTATAATTTCACCATATAAAGTCTCCAATTGTGTACCTCTGTGAACGTCCATCTACATATGGTGTCAGAAGTGGTATATAGGTGTCTTTAAAGTTAAATAGGACGGGAGATTTTTATGTGAAATATTTTGTTATGCTTTTTGCCTACAAACAGTCTGAGAGAGAAAAAAAAAACCTCATGCAGCAGAGATCAGAGTTAAAGGGATACACACCACTGAAACCACACTGCACTGAAACTTACAAAACCACAGATGGACTCTTTGCCCCAATCCCTAGAAGAGAGCGACTGCTGAAGTAGCTAAACCTTATTTTGCCTATCACAAAGTGTAATATGGTCATTGAAGTAGGGGTTTTGCCTTCCAGCCATAGTCGGGGTTCAAGAAGTGAGTCAGTCCTTAAAAAGGGATAGGTGTTTGTTGTTTTCAAAAGTTTCGCTGAAGCAGTGAATACAGATGGTGACCCACGAGTGGTGCTGATTTTGCGGGTGGGGGTTGCCACACCGCATGGGGCTGCCAGCTGTGAGTGGAGTATATGCAGAGAAGTGTGAGAATTGATGCAGGACTGTGCTGAAGCAGGGGAATTTTTAGCAGACAAGTGCTGACTGTAAAATTGACCTATAGGGGAAAAAGTGATTTCTGAACTGTGTAAAAGGTTTTTGAAAACCAATTGCTGAATGTTGAGTCACCCTGCCGGGAATGAAAGAAATAGTCCACTGCAAAGAATGTTTTTTTCTCTGCAAGTAAAAAAGTCTGCCTATATATATCTTGGGAGCAAAAACAGACACCCAAAGTGTGAAGTTTGAATGCCATAATACCCGAAGATGAGACTGAAAATTACTGAACTCAGGCAGAAAACCAAATTCTGTTGCTGAAGCGGAGAGTTTAAACCTAGCAAGTAAATGGTGCAAAGCAAATAGACTTTTTAACCTAGCAACTGCACATCTTGTATACCTGATGAGAGAAAGTGCATGCACAGTACTGCTGATATTGTAAAACTTATCCAAGAAAGAAAAATTCTACAGAGATGCCTGTGAGAGCTACGACGTCTACAAGCAAAATATGCCCACATGTAGGACTACCACAATTGGGGGTTCTAGCAAATACAGTGGCAACAGCTGCAGTGGCGCCTCCTGAGGTCAGGGAGAAAATTACACCTGATAGCCTAAAAATGGAGGACAAGATGCAGCGTTCCTGTAATGAACCCTACCCCACGGAAGAGTGGCCCTTCCAGTCCAATAAAGAGGAAGACATCTCTTACGGGGAACCCGAGCCGAGTCACACCCACAAAACACTCCAAGAATGGTGGGGGTGCCTGAACTCGGCACAAACAGAAAAGACCGCTCCCTTTGACGAATATGGTCAGCAGGAGACAGAGCGGGAGCAGTGGATCACCGAATATTTCCGTCAGCTATTACAGTTGCAAGAAAAGCCGGGTGGATCCAGTGACGCTGCTAAAATTTCAAATGAAGATGGAGACCCCAATATCCCTGAAGGGACGGTGTCATCCAAATCAAAAAGGCGAAAAAAGAAAATGAAAAGCGGTTCTTCACTTACCGTGGAAGGAACAGACACTTCCGCAGATTCTGTTGAGGAAAAGGGGGACCGAGTTGCCCTGCAGCCTAGAGAAAATGGAGAATTCATCCCGCGGTTAACCGAATATCCAGAGGGCCCAAGGCAGAAGTCGTGTACCCCAAAGAAGTGTCTGTCCAGTGCCAACAGTGAGGAACCCTCAACCAGTCATCCCAGGGAAGCGGAGCCGGAACCAGTGAGTGACGATCCCTTGACCAGCCCTGAAGATGCAATGAAAATTGCCAGGCATGACTGTGATCTACTTCGAGAACAATTGAAACTTGAGAGAGCAGATAACACAGAGCTACAGAAAAATAACGTGAGGCTACAAAAAGATGTGCTCACAATTTACTCTTTAGCCAGGACAGAATTGGACGATCTCAAGACTGAGCTAGATACTGCAAAGGCTACTATTTCCGCCATGGATGAAAAGCAGAGCCAATCTGATAAAATGGTGGCTACGCTAAAGCGGAAGTATGAGGAGGCACTGAAGCAGATGAGTCTTCCAGCAAGAGGTTCACACTCTTCGTGTCTGAATGCCTCACAACAGGAGGTCAACAGTGTCCGGATAGAAGTGGACGTATCTCAGAAAGAGGTTCAGACACTCCGCAGAGCACTTGATGCCTCACATCATGAGACCAACAGCTGCCGCACAGACCTGGAAGTTTCCAGAAAGGAACTACACAGTCTCACTGAGGAGCTGGACATTGCTAAAAAAACTATTGGTAATCTTGGTACAGATCTCAAAGTCTCTCAGAAGGAGCTTCAGACTCTCAACCTAGAGAAGGAAGTCTCACGCCAGGAGATTGTCATTTTCAAAGCAGATGTGCGTAAATGGAAGGAGGACTGCAAAGAAGCCCTGAAGAATACAGAGACTGAAAAAGGAGAAAATTCAAGATTAAAAAGAGAAAACTTAAAACTGAAAGAAGAAAAATTTCAGTTGACAGAAGAAGTCAAGGAAAAGTTTGAAGCAGAGCACCGACTGCAGAACCAACTGCAAGCTCTGCGTACGCACCTCAAAAAGGCAGAGGAGAAGCAGCGAACTCTGCAGGATGACAATCTGCAGGCTGTTAAAGAAATTCAAGTGCTGAAGGAACGTCTGATGACCCAGTATGTCCCTGCAAAGCAGCATGAGAGACTGAATGCTACCCTGAGCATCACCAAAGCAACGCTAAAAGCTAAGCTTAGAACCCAGGTGACACGGCACAAAAGGGAGCACAAGAAGGTCCAGAAACTGAAACAAGTAACTGTGGCCCAAGCAAAGAAGTTCATAGTGCTTCACAATGCAATAAAAATGTGGAGGCAAGCTCATAGAAAGCAAACCATGCAAATAAATTCCCTGAGAAGAGACTTGCAAGACGCACGCAAAAAACAGGATCTCTCGCGGATGAGATTACAGTCCTACAAGGACAAGTATTGACCCTGACTAAGCGTCAGTATCCCACAGCCTCAAAAACCCATGAAGACAAGGGTACAGTGAGAGCTGGGAATACCGCTCATCTGAAAGACAAGGTTGCAAAATTTGAACCACCTAAACAAGCACTAGCAAAACCTTCAGCCACCCAGCAGGCAACAAAAGAAGGTACACATGCTGAATTAAAACCAGAAGAATCCTTAGCTGATGAAGCTGAAAAGATGGGACATTCTCTGGAAGTGGGTGTGGAATTGCAACTTAATCTAAAAGGGTAATAATTAGAAATATACTGTGACAAGCGCTAAACCTAATACTAATGTTACAGTGCTGTGCACTTGAATGACTAAGCTGCCTGGTAATCTACTGAGACATCTCATAAATCTCAACCATAATATATAAACACAAAAATAGATGACATAACCTGGCGCATAAAAATGTGAAAAAAATATATATATATGAAAAAAATATATATATAAAAATAAAAATAAAAAGAAATATATATATATATATATATATATATATATATATATATATATATATATATATATATATATAGTCCCAAATGGTGCCAAGTGTTGAAGTGATAGTTCTATAATTACAACCTGGAGTAGCCGGTAAGCAACGAACTCAGTTCACAGTTCTTGGGGCAAACAGATGGTTCTTCTCATATGTTGGACTTGATCCTGCATGTTTAAAATATCAAGCAGAGAGCAAACATTGCGCAGTATATTTAGACAAACAGTGATTATTCCAAATGTTAAGGTTTTATCTAAAATGCCTACTTACTAGAAGTGGCTAGATCACGTGCAGGGGAGAGAATCTGTTCTTTAAACCCTCTTGGCCCCGGAAGCCTCTTGGTGTAGCACGAACCCCTCGTGATGTCCCTGGCCTCCGTGGGTGTTGAAGGGATGTTTCTGCTGCCCCTGTCTTTAAGAATCCTGTACCTCTTTCTCCGTTTGGGGAACAAGAAAAAGGACAGGGGATTGCGCAGCACAATAAAACTTTTAATGGCACCTGCCCAAAAACACAATTAAAATACTCACAAAAGGAGGTGAGTTTAAAAACAATACAGAAGTGCTCGGCCCAGCACACACACACAGCCGCCTCAGTCACTGATAGTCCGTTCCGGTACCGCGTGTACCTCGCGTGTATCCGGCGCTTCTTGGGTGACGTCACTGTCTTCAGTAAGACTGGCGGCCGGGATGACTGGGACACTGCTTCTTAGGCTCCTCCCTACGCGTTTCGTGACGGGGAACGTCACTTCGTCAGGGGATTGACAATCACGAAACGCATAGGGAGGAGCCTAAGAAGCAGTGTCCCAGTCATCCCGGCCGCCAGTCTTACTGAAGACAGTGACGTCACCCAAGAAGCGCCGGATACACGCGAGGTACACGCGGTACCGGAACGGACTATCAGTGACTGAGGCGGCTGTGTGTGTGTGCTGGGCCGAGCACTTCTGTATTGTTTTTAAACTCCCCTCCTTTTGTGAGTATTTTAATTGTGTTTTTGGGCAGGTGCCATTAAAAGTTTTATTGTGCTGCGCAATCCCCTGTCCTTTTTCTTGTTCCCCAAACGGAGAAAGAGGTACAGGATTCTTAAAGACAGGGGCTGCAGAAACATCCCTTCAACACCCACGGAGGCCAGGGACATCACGAGGGGTTCGTGCTACACCAAGAGGCTTCCGGGGCACAGAGTGTTTAAAGAACAGATTCTCTCCCCTGCACGTGATCTAGCCACTTCTAGTAAGTAGGCATTTTAGATAAAACCTTAACATTTGGAATAATCACTGTTTGTCTAAATATACTGCGCAATGTTTGCTCTCTGCTTGATATTTTAAACATGCAGGATCAAGTCCAACATATGAGAAGAACCATCTGTTTGCCCCAAGAACTGTGAACTGAGTTCGTTGCTTACCGGCTACTCCAGGTTGTAATTATAGAACTATCACTTCAATACTTGGCACCATTTGGGACTATATATATATTTATTCATCTAAAAGGGGCTGAACTAGCAACCCCATTGAGTGGGACAAGGGCAGAGTGACAGCTTCAAGAGTGGAAAACTCAAAGGGCGGTTTTTAAATGCTCTGCAACTGCTACCATACAGTATGCCTACAATAAGACGAGCACCTGACGCAAGGGAAATCTCATGACCGCGCACGTAGAAAAAAGACTATACTTGGAGAAAGTCCTCCTCGAGCGACTGAGGGGTGCTGATCTCAAACACCTTCAGGAGGAGACACGAATAAACTGGAGAAAGGGCTCCAATCCCAACAGGACTGACGGTTCTCTTCCTCCATCCACTCTCATTCAAGTCACTGAGATATCTAGAATGAGAGTGGAAGGATGGGCTTTGGCCGTGGCAAGCCCGAGCTTCCCACAAACAGGGGAGGTATGTAACAGGGGAGTAATCCCTGTTCAAGTAATGTGCCTTTAATCTAGCAGTGTGGTGGTTAACTGCTGGTAGTCAATTAATAAACACCTGATCTAGATTGCTTATAAAAGCCTGTCTGTTGAGGCAGGAAGTGACTCCTTAGCTCTGAATGAGAGCTGACCTTTGGAGAGACAGAGCAGTGTTCTTGAGACTCCCAGGAGAGACTGACCAAGAGTACACACATCTCTGGAGCTGACCGGTCTTGAGCTCTGCCCAGCATAGCTGATTGCAAGACACCAAATAAGACTTCTAAACTTGGATGCTGATATTTTCTGTGCACACACGTGTGCAGTTCCAGGAGAGCAGAGAAGCTTGCTCTACAGCAAGAAACAGATAAGACTTTCATTATTAAGAGACTGCTTATATCTGCTTATTTCATGCTATATGTTTTGGAGCTGCGAGACATGCTTGACTAAGGAAGATGTGAATTAATTGCATAGGATTTCACTAGAAATACTCCCAAGTGAATAGAAGCTTTGTTCCCCCCCCCTGTGTTTGGATAATTTCCTGATGAAAAGGAAAAGGCACAATAAAGCCTATTATAATTTCACCTTATAAAGTCCCCAATTGTTTACCTCTGTGAACGTCCGTCTACAAGCACATTGGTCACACCAAGGTGGTTCTCTCTCGGCTTCGTGCTAATAGCCTCTATGCGAAGATGGAGAAATGCCTCTTCCACCAATCGTCCACTGCCTTCCTTTGCTATATAATCTCTGATAAAGGTTTCACCATGGATCCTGAGAAGTTGAAGTCCGTTCTCGATTGGCCATTGCCGAACTCTGTAAAAGCCGTTCGGCGTTTCCTTGGCTTTTCTAACTACTACTGAAAATTCATCTGTAATTTCTCCACTATTGCTCTACCCATTACTGCTCTGACCAAGAAAGGTGCTGATCCAACAGCATGGTCCCCTGAAGCCATCAAAGCCTTTGAGTTCCTCAAAATAGCTTTCGTCTCCGCCCCCATCCTCCGGCATCCGGATACATCTCTTCCTTTCACCCTAGAGGTCGACGCTTCTGATGTGGGAGCTGGGGCAGTACTCTCACAAAGATCGTCTCCACAAGAGAAACTCTACCCATGTGGCTTTTTGTCCAGGAAATTCTCTTTGGCCGAGAGAAATTATGATGTTGGGAACCGTGAACTTTTGGCTATCAAATTAGCCCTCCAGGATTGGAGACATCTCCTCGAGGGTACCAAGGAGCCAGTAGCTATTGTCACTGATCACAAAAACTTATTGTACATTGAGGGGGCTCGTCGTCTGGGATCCCGTCAAGCACGTTGGGCACTGTTTTTCTCTCATTTCAATTATATGATTTCATATATTCCAGGGACCAAGAATATCAAAGCCAATGCCCTTTCTCGCCAATTCTCTACGGAGGAAGGATCTAACGAATCCTCAGAGACGATTCTCCCCACAAAGTATATTATTCCCGCCAATAATTTTGATATCCTGGATGAGATCAATAAAGCCCAGGCCCATATCCCAAGAAGATTTAAGGTGCCAGAAGGATGTTTATACGCTGCTCCACGTTTTCGCCACAAGATCCTACTGTGGGGGCCTTCTTCTAGATCAGCTGGTCATCCAGGCTTCAAGAGGACAGCGGATCTTATCAAACGGACCTTTTGGTGGCCTAAAATGAACAAGGACATTTTTTATTTCACCAGAGCTTGTCCAGTCTGTGCTCAGAGCAAGTCCGCCCGACACAAACCTTCTGGCCTCCTCCTGCCTCTTCCTATTCCGGAACGGCCTTGGAAGCATATCTCCATGGACTATATTGTGAACTTCCAAATTCTAAAGGGATGAATACGATCCTTGTGCTAATGGACAGGTTTTCTAAACACACTCACCTTATACCCCTCAAGGGTCTCCCCAATTCAGCTACCTTGGCTGACATTTTTTCTAAAGAAATTTTTTTTTTTTTTAAATATCTTTCCTTTATTGGTGTCATACAGCGGGTAGGTACATGTTGCAGAAACTGGTTAACAAGCCAACTTGTATATACGGCGCAGTACATGTACATTACATGGGAGAGGTAAGCGACACACAATAATCCCTTTTCCTTTTTTCAGTGATGAAAAGAAGAGGGGGAGACAAAGGAAGGGTGGATAGTTGGGAACGACTTTGGGAAGAGAGAGGGGGAGGATGGGGGGGGTTTGGGGGGGGGAAGGATTTTGAGGTTCGTTGGTCGGGGGGGGGGATGGGTGTTGCTGTAAGGTTTATGTGGGGGTTGGTAGTCCTGGCCAAGTTTCCCAGACTGAATAAAATTGTGGGGTTTTTTGTTTCAACATTGCCGTCAGTTTTTCCATAGTCATAATTCCGTCTATCCTAGAGATCACTGTCCTTCTGGAGGGGGCTTTAATTTTCTTCCACGCCGCCGCAACACAGCATCTCGCAGCCGTCAATATTGCCGCTGTGAGTCTGGCAGCAGGGGCAGGGAGGTTGTCGATTGGTTTTCCCAGCACGTAGGTCAGCGGGTCCAGGGGTATTTCTATATCCAGGGTCTCGGTCAGGAGGCCCTGGATCCGGGACCAGAATCTTTGGATCTCCGGGCATGTCCACCAAATATGGGACATGTCCCCCCTTTGACCACAACCTCTCCAGCATTCATCTGAAGTGCCTGGGTAGATTTGGCTCAGTCTACTCGGGGTCAGGTACCAGTGAAATAATATTTTATAGATGTTTTCTTTTGTGACGGAACAAATTGATGTTTTGGTGGCTGCCTCCCAGATATCCTCCCAGTCCTCAAGGTCCAAGTTGGTATTTAGAGCTTCGTTCCATTTCTGCATATACAGGTGATTGGGGGGGGGGGCTGGGATGCCTCGAGCGTTTTATATATCTCCGATATGAGGCCCTTTTGGTATTCGCCTTTGAGGCAGAGGGTCTCGAATCTGGAGCGCGGCGGGAACTTTAGGGTAGGGGACTGGGTTCTAAGGAAGTGTCGAAACTGTAGGTATTGGAATGTGGGTAAATCGGGGGACGAAAATTTAGCTCTTAGTTCCAGGAGGGGCATGGCCTCGTCTTTTTCCAGCAAATCCGCAACCACTCTGATGTTTAAGCCTTGAAATTGGCTGAATTGGGTTCGGGCACACCCGGGTGGGAAGTCCGGGTTTCCGAATAAGGGGGTCAATTGAGAGGGGGTTGAAGCTAGGCCGTATTTCCCTTTGGTTTTTAACCATGTCGACCACGTGCATCTCATAGCCCCGAGGCCAAGTCTCAACGATTTCTTGTTTTTGTGGGATGGGGACCACAATAGAGTTGGGAGGGTGTTCGGGGACGCGTGGTGTGTCTCTATCTCCAGCCAACAATTGGAGGTGGGGGGGCTGTTCCATACTACCGCCTGCCTCAATTGGGCTGATTGGTAGTATCGGAGTATGTCCGGTGCCCCCAGGCCCCCTCTCGTCCTCGAGGCCAAGAGTACTGACCGTGGGGCCCTGGCTCTCCGTTGTTGCCAAATAAACCTTAGGATATGGGCCTGGATATTCCTCAGTTCTGCTAATGGTACAGGGACAGGGAGGGTCTGAAAGAAGTAGAGTAAACGGGGTAGGATATTCATTTTGGTGGATACTATTCTTCCGACCCAGGAGATCTGGTGGGTTAGCCAGGTCTCTAGATCTTTTAAGATTTGGCAGAAGAGGGGGGGGGTAGTTAATTTGGTATAATGAGTTATATGAGCTCGCTATTTTAATTCCAAGGTACTTGATATGGGAACTATTCCATTTGTATTTAAATTTCTTTTGTAGGGCTGACCAAACGGGGTTCGGTAGGGAGATGCTGAGCGCCTCCGACTTGTCAGTATTGACTTTATAGTCTGACAGTTGGCCAAATTCGTTGAGGAGTTTTTCTAGGTTAGGGAGGGAGGTGAGGGGGTCTAACATGGTGAGGATTATGTCGTCGGCGAACAGGGATATTTTGTATTCCCTGTCTCCGATTGGGATACCTTTAATAGTGGGTTCAGTTCTAATTCGGGCGGCCAGGGGCTCTATGGATAGGGCGAAAAGTAAAGGGGAGAGGGGGCAGCCTTGTCTAGTGCCGTTTTGTATTTTTATTGGGTTGGAGCGGCCTCCCGGGAGTTTTAGTAGGGCTGTTGGGTTAGTATAGAGGGCCCGGACGCCAGCAAGAAATGGTCCGGAGAAGCCGAATTGGCTCATCGTTTGGTCGAGGTAGGACCATCTGATGCGGTCAAAGGCCTTCTCCGCGTCGAGGCTTAGTATCAGGGCCTGGGATTGTTTGAGGTGCACGTGGTCTATTATATCAATAATTTTGCGGGTGTTGTCAGAGGCCTGTCTTCCTGACACAAATCCCACCTGGTCTATATGAATTAGTCTTGGGAGAATAGGATTCAGCCTGTTTGCGAGAATTTTGCTGAAAAGCTTGAGGTCGGAGTTTAGCAGGGATATTGGGCGGTAGCTGCCGCATTGAAGTGGGTCTCTGCCCTCTTTATGTATAATAGCCAGATTGGCTGCTGACATAGTGTCTGGTATTTGTTGATCCTGCATGAAGGAATTGTACATTTCTAGGAGATGAGGGGACAGGGGGCCTACAAATTTTTTATAATAACCGTTGGTAAATCCATCCGGTCCAGGTGTTTTAGCTATTTTAAGTGAGGATATTGCTTTTTTAGTTCCTCTTGAGTTATTTTCTTATTTAAGAACTCGAGTTCTTCTTGTGTGAGGGATGGGAGGTTGCATTTGGTTAGGTAGTCGGAGGTATTTTTGGCGTTATCCTTTGGGTGGCCAGTGGGGGGAAGGTTGTAGAGATCCGTGTAGAACTCTGCAAACTCACTTGCGATATCTTTCTCATTATAAGAGATTAGACCGCTTTTAGTCCTGATCTTTGTGATCTGGGTCTTTGCTTTCATGCCTCTTAATTTGGAGGCCAGAGGTTTGTCCGCTTTGTTGCCCCTATCGTAAAACCATTGTTTGGTCCATTTCAGGGCTCTCTCTACCTCGTCAAGTTGAAGCAATTTTAGGTCGGATCTCGCTTTCTCGAGTGCTCTGATCTCGCTTTCTCGAGTGCTCTGAGCACCTTTTTCGATAGGGATAGCTTGTGTGAGCGCTCTAACGCAAGAATTTTATCAGTAAGTTCATTCTGGGCTTTCTGTTTAAGTTTTTTCTTGTAGGAGGCTATTGATATGAGTTCCCCTCTGATGGTGGCTTTGTGGGCCTCCCATAGAGTTGCTGCCGAAGGTACTGAGCCTTTGTTTATTTGGAAAAGGTGAGCAGTTTTTGCTTAATTGTTTTGACTACTTGTGGGTCGTTGAGAAGCGAGTCGTTAAGTTTCCAATTATATGTTAATGACTTGACGAAAGGCAGAGAGAGGGTGAGTGCGATAGGGGCATGGTCGGACCACGTTATTGGGCCTATTTCGGAGTGGAGGATGCCTGGAGAACATTATTGGTGCCTAGAAAATAGTCGATCCTCGAGTAAGACTGATGGGGGGTTGAGTAGAAGGAGTAGTCCCGCTGACCCGCGTGCTGGGCCCGCCAAATGTCTGTCAGAGAGTACTCTCTGAGGATATCTTGGAATTTTTGGGCTTTTGTCTGTAGTTGGGTGGAGTATGGGGCAGTAGTTTGGCCTGATCTGTCATGGTCTGGACTAAGTACCATATTTACGTCTCCGACAAGGAGAAGGGAGGAGAGCGTCGATGGTCGAGAGTGCTAAGGAGGTTCTGTAGAATGTTTGGTTGGCGTTTGGGGCATAAATATTAAGGATAGCTATGGGGGAGCCTGAGAGCGTGCCTTGGAGTAATATATATCGTCCCTCGGGATCTTTGGTTATCAGCGTCGGGGCAAATGGTATATTGTTTTTAATCAGGATGGCCACCCCTCTTTTCTTGCTGGGGGAGGAAGCAAAAAACGCTTGGGGGTACGTGTGGTTAAATGTGTTTGGTGGGTCTGTGTTGTTATAATGGGTTTCTTGAATGCAAATTATATCACCTTTAGTCTTTTTAAATTCTTGGAGGGCTAATTTGCATTTGCGGACCGAGTTAAGGCCTTTGACATTGAAGGAAATAATTTTGATCGACGCCATTAGTGGGGGGGGGGGGTCTCGGGATAAGCCCCTGTCCCTGAGTTATTCCATGTCAGGGTTGATTTGAGCGTCGGGGTGCATGTGCGGGGGGAAGTTTCTGGTTTTCCGCGGGGGGTGCTGGGGGAGGGCCGACGGGGGGAGGATGGGGTGGGGGGGGAGAGAGGGAGGGGGGGGAAGACACAAGAGGACAAGAAAGAGAGTGGGCTATCCTGGAGCCCGAAAAAGATTCCTCTTGACATTCTGGTGTCAAGGGGCTGGGGTGCAAAAAGACCCCTAGGAGAACTTTCGGGGCGTCACTCACGGACCGCAGCCAGTAAGAAGGGTCCGGCGCCCCCATCCTATTGCTAGTAGGGGGGGGGGAAGGGTCCTAAGTAAGGAGGGAGAACTCTGGTTTACGGAGGCCTTACTCTCCTACGGTTAGTACTATAACTGATCTTTTACATCCTTTGCGAACATTGTTTCCTTTTTTGTGTTACGTTCTTGTTTCCCCGGGGGGGGGAGGGGGGGGGAGGGGGGGAAGAGGAGGGGGAGGGGGGGGAGGGGGAGGGGGGGAGGAGGAGGGGGGGGAGGAG